>NC_069504.1:634562411-634664911 GCF_027579735.1 Bombina bombina
CCTGCTTAAGCCAGTACATGTCCGGGCCCGTCTGAAGTATGCTAGAGAGCATTTGAATGATCCAGAAGTGGATTGGGAGAATGTCATATGGTCAGATGAAACCAAAATAGAACTGTTTGGTAGAAACACAACTCGTCGTGTTTGGAGGAGAGAGAATGCTGAGTTGCAACTAAAGAACAGCATACCTACTGTTAAGCATGGGGGTGTTAACATCATGCTTTGGGGCTGTTTCTCTGCAAAGGGAACAGGACGACTGATCCGTGTACATGAAAGAATGAATGGGGCCATGTATCGTGAGATTTTGAGTGCAAACCTCCTTCCATCAGCAAGGGCATTGAAGATGAAACGTGGCTGGGTCTTTCAGCATGACAATGATCCCAAACACACAGCCAGGGCAACGAAGGAGTGGTTTCGTAAGAAGCATTTCAAGGTCCTGGAGTGGCCTAGCCAGTCTCCAGATCTCAACCCCATAGAAAACCTTTGGAGGGAGTTGAAAGTCTGTGTTGCCCAGCGACAGCCCCAAAACATCACTGCTCTAGAGGAGATCTGCATGCAGGAATGGGCCAACATACCAGCAACAGTATGTGACAACCTTGTGAAGACTTACAGAAAACGTTTGACCTCTGTCATTGCCAACAAAGGATATATAACAAAGTATTGAAATTAACTTTTGATATTGACCAAATATTTTCCACCATAATTTGCAAATACATTCTTTCCAAATCAGACAATGTGATTGTCTGGATTTGTTTCCACATTTTGCCTTTCATAGTTGAGGTATACCTATGATGAAAATTACAGGCCTCTCTCATCTTCCTAAGTGGGAGAACCTGCACAATTGGTGGCTGACTAAATACTTTTTTGCCCCACTGTATATATATATATATATATATATATATATATATATATATATACACACACAAATATATATATATATATATATATATATATATAAACTCCTTTCAACAGCTCAGCCCACCGATGTCAGCTGCCTGGGTGCAGAAATATCCGAAAATAGCCACTCAAACTAATGCACTCTCAGGACTTTCAAATGGAATAACAAAGTTATCTTTATTGGAACGTTTTCGGGTATACACTACCCTTCATTACCTGATGAAGGGTAGTGTATACCCAAAAACGTTCCAATAAAGATAACTTTGTTATTCCATTTGAAAGTCCTGAGAGTGCATTAGTTTGAGTGGCTATTTTCGGATATTTCTGCACCCAGGCAGCTGACATCGGTGGGCTGAGCTGTTGAAAGGAGTTTATATATATATATATATATATGCACATTTGGTTTCCAGATATTCTATTAAACCAGTATCAGCATATTTTTCTACACCAAATACAGATTAATGACATGAAGGCAATAAAGGTCATGTGTCATTGTAGCCTATATGATTATAATATGACTTTACTGATAGTTTCTACTAGATGACCATAATAAAAGTCAAATTCTCAATAGTATCCCTCTGTGAGATCAAAACACCCCTTTCAGGTACCAGCAATTACACACTAATAATATGTAAAATTAAACTAGTATGTGTATGTGCTGTTTAATCAAACACTGCTTCTCCCTGCTAGCAGCTTGCCCTGAATTAGTTTTGTTTTTTCCATCACTACTCTCTGGAGTGCAAAAACACCCCTGGGTATTTTCTGATTGTCATCACTATAATATATTATGTGTAAACAATTTTTTAAATTGAGTGAGGATGTCTGTTTAATCATTTTGATTCTTGACCATTTACAGTGTAGCTTGGGAAGTCAGACTGTGAAATAGCATTAAGGTTTAGATTTATTTCTATCTCTGAACAAGATTGTCAGAGAACAATTGATTTTCATGCCAGATGTTTTCCAAGCTATTAAAAAGAAAATGTTTAGTGTGCCTTGAAGGTATTTCTCAGTGAGAAGCAAACTTAGACATGCAATGTCTATGCTGTACATATAGCAAAAAAAAGAGAAATATTAGGTACTTAATTAATTACCGGAATTAAAATGAATTCCCCCAAAAATGTCAATATAAGGACTATGATAAAATATGTCTTCTATTACATTTTACAGAAAAAACACATAACCAGATCAGAAGCTGAGAGACGTGTTGAAAAGCAGATTGGCATAGGTCAAAAATGAATTTATTTCTGGGAAGAAAGGAAACATAACTATTGTAGCCAGCAAAAGAATATGTATTATCAGGGGTAGAAAAATATCACTATGGCTTACTAGTCAGGGGTTAAAAGCTACTTGCCCAAAGGGAAAAAAGTTACTAGTCCGCTCAATGTTAAAGATAGGAAAAAGTCAAATTTGTAAGTCATCCGCTGCAATTTCTAAGTTGTCCAGGACTAGTGGACCACTGGAAATTTCAAGCCCTGTGTATTATTTTCAGATGTGCTATTTTTCACAAGCAAATATATACACAGGTACTTTTTAAAACAAACAAAAAAAAAACATACATTCTGAAATCCAGACTTTTTAATATTTTTTTTTTAAATAAAAATGTATGTATGTATATACAGTATATATATATAAAAACAAATCCCAGTAGTAAGTCACAATATTCTCTGCCTGCATTTTGTATTTGTAGTCTACATTTATTTTTAAAACAACAACTATTACCTTTCTGATTACAGTACTCTTTCGGAGGGTACTATGTATACAAAATTATTAAAAATTATATAAAACTACCTTTAGTTTCAGGGACGGTACTACCATTGGTGCAGCAGCTGCAGTGGAAACAGGGCCCAAGAGCTGGGTTGGCCATGGCAGTCAGTCTATACATAGGTGTGTTCAGAATGGGTACAATCCTAAGGCAGGTGAGCCTTTTATTAGTGCAGGTTGAAGGTCCATGTATCTGCAGTAGTGTGCAAATTATTTGGGACAAAATGAAAAAACAAAATTGTCAGATTTTTTATTTCTACAACTTAAGCAGAAATTATCTCCTGAATACGTTTTGACTCTACCAGTTAAGAACAAATATTTTTCACAAATATATTACACATCATTTTAGTTGAGCCACACAATTATAAAGTTCTTTTGTTGAACAGGCCATTTGATGTTTCTTGAGAATGCTCTACAAAATTTCTATTGGGTTTAAGTCTGGGTTTCAGGCTGGAGAATTACCAAACCAATCAAGCACCTTGATTTTGTTTTCTTGCATGAACTTCTTGGCAGCTTTTGGGCCATGTTGAAATGTCTTTACAAAGGTCTGCAGAAATTGCACAACTCTCTTTTTTAGTATTTCAATGTACTTTGATGAATTAATTATACCATCATTTGGAACTAGTCTCCCAGTACCACCTACTGTAAAAACCCCCCAAAACATCTGTTTGTCTGTTGGAGATGCTCAGCTCTTATTGTTTCACAATTGCTTTATCTGACAACATTTGCTCTGTAGCCTTGAACAACAAAATGTGACTCAACACTAAAACTACATTTTTCCAATCATCAGGGGGTCAACGATTTATACTTCATAGCCCATGCCAACCATTTTTCTTTAAGTGAGACAAAAAAGAAGGCAATATATTGACAAACATTTTCAATAAGAAAAGTAATAAACAAATACATTGACAATCATATATTATGTCAATAAATTGAATAGCTATCTAATAGTTCTTAGAGTGTGTCTCTTATTTGTTTTTTCTGTCTTCATTAAACTGTATATAACTTTAATAAAGTGTCCAATTGGTCATGGTATATATTAAATATATTACCTTGTCATACTCGAGTAAGAAAATTAGTAGAAAGGAGGGATATGTGAAAAGAAGAGGGACAGAAAAAAGGGAGAGATAAGGGAAGGATTGAGTGCCAACCCTTAGAATCCCAACATCATTGCTGGTCATTTAGGGAAAGAAAGATATTGTATTGTAATAAGGGGAGGAAATGGAAAGAACAGATTGTGAATTAGTTTAGGATAAAAGGGCTTATGCTTACTCAAGTAAAGTAAATTTAAATTGTTCCCAATAAAATTGCATTGATTAAAAAAAAATCAAATGTTTCTTATAAAAGCATTAAGCTTCTATGGTAAATAATTGTGTCATCCACATCTATTGTGTAGGTACTGAGTTAGACTCCCATGCTCTTAAAAGAAGAGAATTAGCACTTTTCACTGCTATTTGGAATACAGCTAATTTAATTTGGCAAAGTTTGCCTGGCTTCTTCTTAATGAGGGCAAGGTTTGTTTGTAATATGTATTCTATACCAAATAGTGTTTAGCCCAGTTCTAATCCTCTCACAGTCTTACCAAATATGGGTCATATTTCCCCTCTTTCCATATTCTTGCCATTAGTTTGTTTATAGATAGTCTGCAATCTGTTTGGTGTTAGGTACATTTGTTTCCAATCTTTAGAATCTATGTATTCAGTCATTTCCCGATTCCATCTAGCAGTAAAAGTAGGGAGTGGTTTACACAGTATATCACTTATTAGTTTCCTAGATATGGAAAGTGTGCCTCTCATTGGAGTATTAGATAGTTTTTTTCATAGTCAGTTGGTTCCATGAGAAAATCTTGCCTGTATAGGGAGGTTTGCAATAAGTGAGATAATTGAGAATATTTAATCCAATTAGTAAAATTGCCTCCAGCTACATCTTGTAATTCAGGCCAGGATTTCAATTTATGATTGGTTAGGAGTAAATGAATAGGTACTGAAAGATCTATCTCTTTCCCTCCTCTCACTCCAATGTCTATACCTCTCGTAAATTCAGTATGTAAAAATATCAGAGATAATCTAGATTTAGCGGAGGATAAATAAGTTTTGAAGCACTTGTCTCAGAAGGGTTATTTCACAAACTATTAGTGGTATATGTGTTCTGGGTGTCCAGCATAGAATTCCTACTTGAGGGTTTTGAAGAATTTGTGAATCTAGCAAAACCCAAGCTTTTGAATGTGCTCCACTATGCCAGTCCAAAATTCTTTGGGGTATCACTGCATGATATTATAGAGCTAAATTTGGAACTCCCAGTCCTCCTTCATCTAATGATCTCTACATAGGGGTACTTGAAACCTTTGGTCTGACCTTACCCCAAATATGTTAATAAATTTTTGTAAATTCTTAAGGAATGTAGGAGAGAGGAGAATTGGGGCTGCCTGAAAAACATACAAAACTCTAGGTAAACTATTCATTTTAATAGCTTGAATTCTGCCCCACAACAAAATATTTTTATTTGACCAAGTTTTAAAATCTATTTCAATTGATTTTAACAATTTCTGGTCATTTTACTCAAATAATTTAGAAGTTTGTGTTGCTAATTCAATACCTAAAGATCTGATTGAACTGTATTGTCTCTTATATGAACAAATGTTGGCTAATTTTTTATAGACAGATGAGGTTAATGCAATCTTTAACAATTTGGATTTTTGTGCATTGATTAAGAAGTGAGAATATGATCTAAACTGTTACGAGGTGTGTAAGGGAATGAAGTGGAAAGGCCTAGGACACCAATACTTTATCAGTATACATAGTAAGCTTATATTAACTTTGCCCTAATGGAATCCCTGTAATATTTTTATTTTTTCTAATGTCTGCCGCAATACCTTCATCGTTAGTATAAATAGAGTAAGTGATAGTGGGCAAGAGGTCAGCTTGTTCAATATACTGTTACATGCTATAGTGCAGAGAATCATCTTGTGATTTAGGGATATGGTATAGTATTTTATAATAGTTTTGAAAGGTTTCTGCAATATGTTTGCTATCTGATGTAAATTCCTTTTTGAAAGATGCTATAGTTTGAATGTGGTGGCTAAGTGTAATTTGCTTTAATGCTTTGCAAACTTCCCAAAATGTTACCACTGAGGGATTTTAGGATGTGCACAGTCCCACAGAATGAATCCCATAAGATTCAAGAATGTCTAATATCTGGTTACTCCCAATGATTGTTCCACTGCTGTGTAGCTGTAATAGCTGCTTACTGTTACATGTTTTAATGCTTCAGCTAAGTTGTAGTCTGAATTGTTCCCCTCTACATAATATGTTTATTTAAATATAGCATTTTTTATAAGCTTATTTCTGAAGGAGATCATTAAGAGCTTCTCTAGCTTCAGTCCTTTGGGTCTGTAATATTGTGTTAGAGGGATCTCTTTTATGTTTTAACTCTCTAAGTTGTTCCGAAAGTTTTCTATATGTTCTTTGGCATGCACTTTTGATAACAGCTTGTAATTTAATAAATTCACCTCTAATTACCATTACCGCCTTGTGTGCATCCCACACCAATTGTGGGCTCTGTTGATTTATATTATTGTGTAAAAAATAATCTTGTAAGGTTAATTAAATGTTTTTAACCAACTTGGGTTTATGAATTAAAGTTTCATCTAGTCACCAAATGAATGGGCTAGTAGGACTGGAGGACCAACCTACTTCCATGGCAAACATGGAGTGATCCAACCATAAAGTGGGAGCTATTTCTGCCTTCAATAGCATAGGCAAGCTATTCTGATCTATGAAAAGGTAGTCAATTCTGGAATATACCTGGCACAGGTATGAGTAAAATGTGTAAAAAAAAAATTGATCCGGGTGTAATGCATGGCATGTGTCTAGTAGTGTTAAATCCCATAAACGCTTCTGTATTCTGGTGGTAACCCATTGTGATTGTGTATTTCGTTGATGTGAACAGTCTAGAATGGGGTCAAGGACTATTCTAAGATCTCCTCCTAGGATTATAATGCCTTTTTTTAGGCGCTAAGAGTTTATTTATTAGTTTTTCTAGAAAGGAAGCTTGATTAGTGTTTGGACTATATAACTTAATTAATTTAATTGGTCTATTGTAAAGCAGACCCACCAAAATAAACTGGAAAAAAAATGGGAGCTATCTGTGAAATAATATACCAACCCCATTATACTTTGTCAAAGGGGAACTGAAGTATCCATTTGGGAATTCCTTTGAAGTGCACCTCGGTTGATAATTCACTGCAAAGTGGTTTTCTTTAATAAATATTATATCCCCATGATGACGTTTAAACCAGTTTAGAGCTATAGATCTTTTATGTGGTGATTTTTTTTGTGTGGACGTCAAGGGTAAGTAATAATTATGGGTTGTGTATTTAATATAAAAAGGGGGGCTAAATACCGAATATAAAAAAGTATTTTTTTTTCACAATTTTTATTAGCTTAGCCACTCCAAATAAAGGAAAATAACATAATCTCAACATAGTCAATGTCACGCAGGACAAAAGTATATCAAGATTGATACATAAACAGATTGAAAATATAAAATAATTTTCCCAGAGGTAAATTGTCCTTATCCCGTTTTCCAGAAAAGGACACAATTATAGTGGCTAATTTTCAAGTATATACATAATTAAGCAAAATAAACCTAAAAGAACAACAAAACAGACAACAACAGGGATGAAAAAAATAAAAAATACAAAAATAAAATTGAATTGGAGGAACCCCCCCCTCCCTGGCTTATATATGCAACTCTATATTGTCAAAACCTACCTAGTCTTCACCTTGTTTTAATCTATATCCCTGCTATTACTTATCCAGGTATCCGAAAATACCTGTAGTATAACCAGCTCAGCAAAACTTACAGAGGCTTCAAAGGGTAATAAAATCAAGCACAAAGCAAGCACAAAGCAAGCACAAAGAATATAACTTAATAACCGGGGCCCATCCTTCCAAGAACTTTCTAATTCTTTTCTCCGATAGCTGCTGTAAATGAAAGGATTCAAAAATAATCTGTGCTTGGATGTCCCTCAAAACTAGAGATAGACTATGGGGAGTCTTGGTTATCCACTTTTTAAGGATATTATATCTCACCGTTAAAATAACTGTATTTAACTTGCGCACACTCACACCACCTCTCACATCTGGGAAGAGTAACACTATATCTTCCAGAGAGAAGGAGATAGCACTTTGAAAGACTCTATTGTACCAGCATTGAACCTTCCGCCATAATTGAGAGATTTTGGGACAGGTCCATAACATGTGGGGGAGATCAGCCCGAGCATACAAGCAATGTTCACACATGAAAATTTTATCAGGAAAATATTTAGCCAGTAGTGCTGTAGAAAAATAATAATTATTTAATAATTTTAAATGGGATTCTTTCCAGCTCACTGGAACAGAATATCTTGCCACTGTCGCCAGACTATTGGATATTTTCTCGTGATCTATAGAGGCAATGTAAGACAACCAGAATTTGATTAGTTTATCCTCCTCCAGTATACCTTGTTTGGTCAACATAATATAATAATTTAGAGAGATTGATGCATCCCTGCCATTGAATTTTCTGATACAGATCCTGACCTAGGACCACTTGCCTCTCCTAGTCGCATACCAGTTTTGAGTACAAAGAAAGTGTCGGATTTGAAAATAGGCAAACCAGTTTGATCTGGGAAGAGAAAACTGTTCCCTAACAGTTTCCCATGGGAGTATCTGTAAATCATTATTGACTAATTGATACACATATTCCAGTCCCCCAACCTGCCAATCCTGAAAGCATTTTTGATCCAATCCTGGAGAAAACAAGGGGTTCCCCCTAATGGATAAATAGTCAGAAAAAGGAAGGATCAATTTTAAGAAGCTTACAAAACTTGTGCCAAATCACAACTATATTTCTAACTGAGATAAGAGAGGATATCCTAAAAGGCAACGAATGCAGAGGACAGTGTAAAAGGGCTTTTAAAGACCACGGTTTGACCATATAAGATTCAAGCTCATATGTAGAGACCAGATTAGACTGTGCAATCCAGTCAATAGCAATTTTAATCAATGAAGCCCAGTTGTATAATCTGATACTTGGTAGGGCCAAAACTGCATCTGAATATTTCTGAGACAGCCTATTTATCGATATTCTCAGCTTTTTGGCTTTCCATAAAAATTTTGACAACCATGAAGACAAATTCTTCAGATCCTTATTTAAAATTATAAGGGGTAAATTTTGAAGATAATAAAGAATTTTAGGGAAAATTATAGTTTTAATTAAATTAACAGAGGCTGTAAGTGAAAGAGGAAATGCAATCCATAAAAAAGTATTGGAATTTCTAGCACTGAAGCTGAGACTCAAATTATGGGAATACCAAATACTAACCAAATTGGTAGATAGATGGGCCCTTCATCCTAAGTAAAATCAAAAGTGGATCAGTAGAAAGGGAAAGAGGAAGAGCTTAAAGGGACACTAAACACTAAATACAGGCTAGATAGAATGATGCATTCAAAGAAAAGATTAGTCCATGACTAACATGTAAATGTATTTTTCAAAGCTTCATTAGTTGTTTAAAAAGTGACAAAATAAGTGTAAAGTTTTAGTGTCTATAAAACACTGGGAGCTGCCATGTTGTAACTTGTGTTACCTTCTCTGCTGTGGCCAATTAGGGACAGTTATACATAGGTCACTAGAGTGTGCAGCCAATGGTTGTGCTGGATTTAACAGTGTTCTGCCCTTCCATTTCTAACAGGAACTGAAAAGCTCACAATATCAGAATGGAATTACAGGCAAAGAGGACAAAATAAATAATGAAAGTATATTGCAGAGTTGTTTTATTATATACAATTTATCATTTTATATTACCATCTCAAAGTGTTTAATGTCCCTTTAAGGGAGTATAATAATGAATATGAACCTTGCTCATCAAAAAACTAACAACAGTAAAAAACAACTGATCCATTCTAGTGATATGTTCTAAAATAAATAAATAATGAGAGATCATTACTAGCATACTTTTTGTAGTAGCTTGGGATCTAAAAAAAGTTGTTCATGAAAGGTCACAACTGGCATTTATAAGTTATAATCTAAATAAGTAGTGTAGTATATAAATGTATATTATATCTCAAAAATATTTAGATATCTTATTGTAAACAATAGGTAAAAACGTGGATATTACTATCTAATCTCAGCTCAATCCTGAGATTAGAACTCATGTATAGTAATTTCAAGTATTCAGGTTCACAGCGGAGGTTGATTTACCAGGTGACTTGGTCATCTCTTCCAGGTCTCTGGTTTTTTTTCTAGTCACCTTGGTCCAAGATGGTCTCTGAGGTGTTGGATGTTTGGAAGCTTGGTTTGGTCTCTGCTCACCTGTAAAGATTGATGGAAGGGTTGGTTTGTCTATCTCTAGTTTGTTGCAGTATCCATCTATGTCATCAGGATTCTTATAAATGATGCTTTGATTGTCTTTTTCTACTTTTAGGCAGAAAGGGAAGCTACATCTATATTTAATCCCTAGGTCTTGAAGATTTAAAGTTAGGTGTCAGGCTTATCTTCTTCTACCTAGGGTTTGAGGGCACAGGTCTAGGAACACTTGCAGGTTGTTATCTTCCAAGTTGCTTTAGTTTCCTAGTAGAAGCTAGTATTTTTCTTCATCTCCACATTGATGGCATCTGAGAATAACATCTCTAGAAGGTGCTGAGTCATTTGGTTGTCGCCTCAAGGCTCTGTGCGCTCTATCCAATGTGATTTGTTAGTTGGGTTATGTGATTTTTTTTTAGATAAACTTCTTATTCTTAGGTTGTGTCTGCATCCTCTATTTTCGAGGTCTTCAAGTTGAGATTGTAATTGAGTGATAATGTCACCTTGTGATTGCAATTGTTCATTTAACAATGCATGGTCTGTTGTTAAAGTGTCCAATTCATCTTCTAATTTCTCTACTCTATGAACTAGTTGAGACATCTGATTTCACTTTTGCAAGGCCATCTCTTATGAGCTGCCCAACTTGCAGAAGTAGTTTGGAGAAGTATTCTTCTGTAGGAAGATGTCTGAGATCTGCCTTAGTGATTGAAGTATTTTCATCCTCTGTATCAGTTGATATTTCTGGTTGGAAATTCTGTGGGGTTGTGTGAGCTTCCACTATAGTGGTATCAAGTGATTTGAAGAATTAATTCAATTCTGCCTGTGGTCCCATGGCTTACAGATTTAGAGGCCTTATCAGGTTTACTGGACTTTTTGAAAGCCAACTTGAAAATGCAGTGCAACAATATTCAAAGAAAATAGAAGAGTGTCTGATGGATTTTGTAAACTGGAGACAGAACAACTTATGTTAGAAGACAATAGAGTTTGCAGTGTTTAAAGAAAAATAACATATATTTAGTCAGATCTTTTGACCACTGTACAACCAAATTCTAATATTGCAGTCTCTTGTCTATTCTCTTACTCCAGCAAGCAAAAAACTATTATTTATAGGTACCTGTCTCTATTATATTTGGTCTGTAAAATAAACCATGGCAGAAAAAGAGATATCCTACAACCAATCCAGTCTTATCTCAGAAAGATGTAAATGGCATGTAGATGAATAGAGATTGTAGTAATATGATTCAACTTTCAGTGGTTTTAATGCAGAAACTGGTCTACAGCACATACCTCAGGGAAAATAAAGGCAGGCCCTCTCTTGGACTGTTTGTGGGATTCCGACACAAATATTGTAGTTTAAGAGCCTTTGGTAATAGTACATGTTGCCATGATATACAGGCAGCCTAAAGCTCATCAAGTGTATGTTAATAAACAAATCTGCAGAAGGGTTAATGATTGTTTCTGTTATAACAGCTTAGTTTCTGCAAACATTGCTTAAATAATGGAAGTGTTAGTGTTCTAGGCTTAGAGCTCATGTATGTAATAGAGAACAAAGGTGTAGGTATATCACTGTCACAGATGTGTGATCTTTGAAAACAATAATTTTTGTCTGCTTTCTTGGAGTAATGTCGATTTTCACATACACAAGAACAAAACTTATACTACAGAGAGCACAAAAACTAACATGCACCTTCATACCCATCACTGGTGTTCAATCTCACTAATTATAGTGCCCATTCTGAATGACGTCCACCAAAAGGCTATTACATTTAAACTTTGCACTTTCTATTTTGTATTTTATTTTGTATACAGCAGTGTATTAAGGATTGTGATTTTACAAATTCTAATTATGCTTTCCAAGGTTCTGTGTAACTTTAACAAATAGTTCTCATACTTTGTATATTTATCTGTATATTTTACATATTACTTTGCATTTCTTCTATTTAAATTGAAACGGAAAATCTGTTGATATTCTCTAGTTGATATTCTCTAGTTTCACAGAGGCTGAACTGACTGAATTTTCTAAGAAAAGGGAAGGAATCTGGAAGTCCCAAAGAGATGAGTAATTTCTTCCAAAGAAAGAAATGAAGCTCTCTGGAAATACAAAATGTCACATTGGAGAGAGAATGTGAACACATGGGCTGATAAGAAGGCTCAGTTTTCATGAATTAAAAATTAAACTGATATGTTTTAACTATAATTTAACTTGTTTTTTTCTATATTTTAGTATATATTACTTTTCTGTTAGTTAAAAGAAGTTCATTGTGAACTTTGAGCAAACTTCGTCTGCATAGAGATAGAGAGATAAATCAGTAAGACCAGTCTGTGTAAGTTGCTAACAACATTTCACAAGACTTGTGTGAGAGCTTCAGACATACCCTGGGGAATCCACTGTTTAACAAAGGAACTGCCCTATCCCTGCCACTTTCAGATTTAGTTTGCAATGCAGCAAATACAAGTTGCAATGTAATTTGTAAAAGCTGCAAAGAAATCTAAGTCTGATCCTAATTTGTTAAAGTAACACAGGTAGTTTCAAAATATAATCAGAATTTGTAAAATCACTGCTAGAGCTAAATCTAAATGTATAAAAATACAATAATACCGAAAGGACCAAATCTGAAATGTAAAGTGATAGAAAAACATAATTTATGTAAGAACTTACCTGATAAATTCATTTCTTTCATATTAGCAAGAGTCCATGAGCTAGTGACGTATGGGATATACATTCCTACCAGGAGGGGCAAAGTTTCCCAAACCTCAAAATGCCTATAAATACACCCCTCACCACACCCACAATTCAGTTTAACGAATAGCCAAGAAGTGGGGTGATAAAAAAGTGCGAAAGCATATAAAATAAGGAATTGGAAGAATTGTGCTTTATACAAAATCATAACCACCACAAAAAAGGGCGGGCCTCATGGACTCTTGCTAATATGAAAGAAATGAATTTATCAGGTAAGTTCTTACATAAATTATGTTTTCTTTCATGTAATTAGCAAGAGTCCATGAGCTAGTGACGTATGGGATAATGACTACCCAAGATGTGGATCTTTCCACACAAGAGTCACTAGAGAGGGAGGGATAAAATAAAGACAGCCAATTCCTGCTGAAAATAATCCACATCCAAAATAAAGTTTAACGAAAAACATAAGCAGAAGATTCAAACTGAAACCGCTGCCTGAAGTACTTTTCTACCAAAAACTGCTTCAGAAGAAGAAAATACATCAAAATGGTAGAATTTAGTAAAAGTATGCAAAGAGGACCAAGTTGCTGCTTTGCAGATCTGGTCAACCGAAGCTTCATTCCTAAACGCCCAGGAAGTAGAAACTGACCTAGTAGAATGAGCTGTAATTCTCTGAGGCGGAGTTTTACCCGACTCAACATAGGCAAGATGAATTAAAGATTTCAACCAAGATGCCAAAGAAATGGCAGAAGCTTTCTGGCCTTTTCTAGAACCGGAAAAGATAACAAATAGACTAGAAGTCTTACGAAAAGATTTCGTAGCTTCAACATAATATTTCAAAGCTCTAACAACATCCAAAGAATGCAACGATTTCTCCTTAGAATTCTTAGGATTAGGACATAATGAAGGAACCACAATTTCTCTACTAATGTTGTTGGAATTCACAACTTTAGGTAAAAATTCAAAAGAAGTTCGCAACACCGCCTTATCCTGATGAAAAATCAGAAAAGGAGACTCACAAGAAAGAGCAGATAATTCAGAAACTCTTCTGGCAGAAGAGATGGCCAAAAGGAACAAAACTTTCCAAGAAAGTAATTTAATGTCCAATGAATGCATAGGTTCAAACGGAGGAGCTTGAAGAGCTCCCAGAACCAAATTCAAACTCCAAGGAGGAGAAATTGACTTAATGACAGGTTTTATACGAACCAAAGCTTGTACAAAACAATGAATATCAGGAAGAATAGCAATCTTTCTGTGAAAAAGAACAGAAAGAGCAGAGATTTGTCCTTTCAAAGAACTTGCGGACAAACCCTTATCTAAAAAATCCTGAAGAAACTGTAAAATTCTCGGTATTCTAAAAGAATGCCAGGAAAAATGATGAGAAAGACACCAAGAAATATAAGTCTTCCAGACTCTATAATATATCTCTCGAGATACAGATTTACGAGCCTGTAACATAGTATTAATCACAGAGTCAGAGAAACCTCTTTGACCAAGAATTAAGCGTTCAATCTCCATACCTTTAAATTTAAGGATTTCAGATCCTGATGGAAAAAGGGACCTTGTGACAGAAGGTCTGGTCTTAACGGAAGAGTCCACGGTTGGCAAGAGGCCATCCGGACAAGATCCGCATACCAAAACCTGTGAGGCCATGCCGGAGCAACCAGCAGAACAAACGAGCATTCCTTCAGAATCTTGGAGATTACTCTTGGAAGAAGAACTAGAGGCGGAAAGATATAGGCAGGATGATACTTCCAAGGAAGTGATAATGCATCCACTGCCTCCGCCTGAGGATCCCGGGATCTGGACAGATACCTGGGAAGTTTCTTGTTTAGATGGGACGCCATCAGATCTATTTCTGGAAGTTCCCACATTTGAACAATCTGAAGAAATACCTCTGGGTGAAGAGACCATTCGCCCGGATGCAATGTTTGGCGACTGAGATAATCCGCTTCCCAATTGTCTACACCTGGGATATGAACCGCAGAGATTAGACAGGAGCTGGATTCCGCCCAAACCAAAATTCGAGATACTTCTTTCATAGCCAGAGGACTGTGAGTCCCTCCTTGATGATTGATGTATGCCACAGTTGTGACATTGTCTGTCTGAAAACAAATGAACGATTCTCTCTTCAGAAGAGGCCAAAACTGAAGAGCTCTGAAAATTGCACGGAGTTCCAAAATATTGATCGGTAATCTCACCTCCTGAGATTCCCAAACTCCTTGTGCCGTCAGAGATCCCCACACAGCTCCCCAACCTGTGAGACTTGCATCTGTTGAAATTACAGTCCAAGTCGGAAGCACAAAAGAAGCCCCCTGAATTAAACGATGGTGATCTGTCCACCATGTTAGAGAGTGTCGAACAATCGGTTTTAAAGATATTAATTGAGATATCTTTGTGTAATCCTTGCACCATTGCTTCAGCATACAGAGCTGAAGAGGTCGCATGTGAAAACGAGCAAAGGGGATCGCGTCCGATGCAGCAGTCATAAGACCTAGAATTTCCATGCATAAGGCTACCGAAGGGAATGATTGTGACTGAAGGTTTCGACAAGCTGCAATCAACTTTAGACGTCTCTTGTCTGTTAAAGACAGAGTCATGGACACTGAATCCATCTGGAAACCCAGAAAGGTTACCCTTGTCTGAGGAATCAAAGAACTTTTTGGTAAATTGATCCTTCAAACCACGATCTTGAAGAAACAACACAAGTCGATTCGTATGAGATTCTGCTAAATGTAAAGACTGAGCAAGTACCAAGATATCGTCCAAATAAGGAAATACCACAATACCCTGTTCTCTGATTACAGACAGCAGGGCACCGAGAACCTTTGTAAAAATTCTTGGAGCTGTAGCTAGGCCAAACGGCAGAGCCACAAACTGGTAATGCTTGTCCAGAAACGAGAATCTCAGGAACTGATAATGATCTGGATGAATCGGAATATGCAGATATGCATCCTGTAAATCTATTGTGGACATATAATTCCCTTGCTGAACAAAAGGTAAGATAGTCCTTACAGTTACCATCTTGAATGTTGGTATCCTTACATAATGATTCAATATTTTTAGATCCAGAACTGGTCTGAAAGAATTCTCCTTCTTTGGTACAATGAAGAGATTTGAATAAAACCCCATCCCCTGTTCCGGAACTGGAACTGGCATAATTACTCCAGTCAACTCTAGATCTGAAACACATTTCAGAAATGCTTGAGCTTTTACTGGATTTACTGGGACACGGGAAAGAAAAAATCTCTTTGCAGGAGGTCTCAACTTGAAACCAATTCTGTACCCTTCTGAAACAATGCTCTGAATCCAAAGATTGTGAACAGAATTGATCCAAATTTCCTTGAAAAAACGTAACCTGCCCCCTACCAGCTGAGCTGGAATGAGGGCCGCACCTTCATGTGGACTTAGAAGCAGGCTTTGCCTTTCTAGCTGGCTTGGATTTATTCCAGACTGGAGATGGTCTCCAAACTGAAACTGCTCCTGAGGATGAAGGATCAGGCTTTTGTTCTTTGTTGAAACGAAAGGAACGAAAACGATTATTAGCCCTGTTTTTACCTTTAGATTTTTTATCCTGTGGTAAAAAAGTTCCTTTCCCACCAGTAACAGTTGAAATAATGGAATCCAACTGAGAACCAAATAATTTGTTACCCTGGAAAGAAATGGAAAGTAAAGTTGATTTAGAAGCCATATCAGCATTCCAAGTTTTAAGCCATAAAGCTCTTCTAGCTAAAATAGCTAGAGACATAAACCTGACATCAACTCTGATAATATCAAAAATGGCATCACAGATAAAATTATTAGCATGCTGAAGAAGAATAATAATATCATGAGAATCACGATGTGTTACTTGTTGCGCTAAAGTTTCCAACCAAAAAGTTGAAGCTGCAGCAACATCAGCCAAAGATATAGCAGGTCTAAGAAGATTACCTGAACACAGATAAGCTTTTCTTAGAAAGGATTCAATTTTCCTATCTAGAGGATCCTTAAACGAAGTACCATCTGACGTAGGAATAGTAGTACGTTTAGCAAGGGTAGAAATAGCCCCATCAACTTTAGGGATCTTGTCCCAAAATTCTAATCTGTCAGACGGCACAGGATATAATTGCTTAAAACGTTTAGAAGGAGTAAATGAATTACCCAAATTATCCCATTCTTTGGAAATTACTGCAGAAATAGCATTAGGAACAGGAAAAACTTCTGGAATAACCACAGGAGCTTTAAATACCTTATCTAAACGTTTAGAATTAGTATCAAGAGGACCAGAATCCTCTATTTCTAAAGCAATTAGTACTTCTTTAAGTAAAGAACGAATAAATTCCATTTTAAATAAATATGAAGATTTATCAGCATCAACCTCTGAGACAGAATCCTCTGAACCAGAGGAATCATCAGAATCAGAATGATGATGTTCATTTAAAAATTCATCTGTAGGGAGAGAAGTTTTAAAAGATTTTTTACGTTTACTAGAAGGAGAAATAACAGACATAGCCTTCTTTATGGATTCAGAAACAAAATCTCTTATATTATCAGGAACATTCTGCACCTTAGATGTTGAAGGAACTGCAACAGGCAATGGTACTTTACTAAAGGAAATATTATCTGCTTTAACAAGTTTGTCATGACAATCAATACAAACAACAGCTGGAGGAATAGCTACCAAAAGTTTACAGCAGATACACTTAGCTTTGGTAGATTCAGCACTTGACAGCAATTTTCCTGTAGTATCTTCTGACTCAGATGCAACGTGAGACATCTTGCAATATGTAAGAGAAAAAACAACATATATATAAAGCAAAATTGATCAAATTCCTTAAATGACAGTTTCAGGAATGGGAAAAAATGCCAAAGAACAAGCTTCTAGCAACCAGAAGCAATAAAAAATGAGACTTAAATAATGTGGAGACAAAAGCGACGCCCATATTTTTTCGTGCCAAATAAGACGCCCACATTATTTGGCGCCTAAATGCTTTTTGGCGCCAAAAATGACGCCACATCCGGAACGCCGACATTTTTGGCGCAAAATAACGTCAAAAAATGACGCAACTTCCGGCGACACGTATGACGCCGGAAACGAAATAGAATTTTTGCGCCAAAAAAGTCTGCGCCAAGAATGACGCAATAAACTGAAGCATTTTCAGCCCCCGCGAGCCTAACAGCCCACAGGGAAAAAGTCAAATTTTAAGGTAAGAAAAATGTTAAATTAAAATGCATTATCCCAAATATGAAACTGACTGTCTGAAAATAAGGAAAGTTGAACATTCTGAGTCAAGGCAAATAAATGTTTGAATACATATATTTAGAACTTTATAAACAAACTGTGATTTCTCTCCAAGCTGTAGAATCCTTTGAATATCCAGGCCTCAATGAGACATGCAAGATGCAGGAGGGGGAAGGTTGCACTTTAAAATTTGGTAGGGGACACACTTTTTGGATTTTGCTCTGGGAGCCAGATTCTCTAGAAACTAGCCTGCTCTTCAGAAAGGAATCCTGCACTTTATTTTCTCTTAGCAATAGCTACAACCTGGTGCATACTGTTAGTGAGGTAAGGCTCTAGGGGCCCGATCCGATATAGGTCATAGTTTTCGGCGCAAGCTAGAGAACCCGCGCCGCTCACAACTCGACCTATCCAATATACTGCGCCGGCAGATGCTAAACTGGCGTAAGTAGGAAAAAACGGCGATCAACTAAAATGTGCACAAATACACATTTTAGTTGTCGCAAGTACTTACGCCAGTATTTTGTTCACGTAAAGTCTCAATAAAGTGTAGTTTTATGAAATTTGGGCTACGAATCATAAAAAACAACGGCCAGTTCTAAAAGATGCGACACATAATTACGCCATTCAAAATTAATACATAAACCCCTGTGCAGCGGCCATTTTCTTTAGTGTGTTTGGTTGGTTCTTGGAGCTACAGCACACTACAGTGAATAGAGATTAGTGGTAAGAGCAGTGAGAGAGGAGCATTTCATTCAGTTAGTTAGGTCGGATTTTTGGATTGTTAAGCCTTTACATTTACTAACACTTTTTTTAACATATTGCACACATTTTGCATACACACATATATAAAATACACAACACTTTTTTTTTATAACACCTCACACATTTTATTTATCTTTTACAGTGTGATAGGCTGAGTGTTTGGTTGTGATTGTGTGTGATTGAAGTGGAAGTGAGTGTGAGTGTGTGTAGTTTGAGGATGACAGGGAGAGCTAGGGCGGGGGGGTGGAGGGAAGGGGAGTTGCAGGGAGAGGATTATGGACAGGAGGAGCAGCAGGGTCCCCGTCAGGGAGTGAGTGGAGTGGAGAGAGCGAGAGTTAGAAGGGAAGATGGGAGTGGGGCTGCCCCAAGGCCAGGCACACTCAGAAGAGGGATAGAGGGTTCACATGGGGATAGAAGGGGGGAGGAGGGAGAGGATAGGGAGGAACCCACACCAGGGACATCCCAGGGAGGGAGCCAGGCAGCCCAGGGCGAGGAGCACATGAGGTGCCCCAACTTCTTTTTTGCCGAAAACCTTGCGCTAGTCCAGGCCGTCATGGAGAACCACACTGCCCTCTTTGGCCAAGAGAAGGGCAAAGGAGTTGCCCAAAGCGTAAAGATGCATGGCTGAGGGTCGAGGAGGCAGTCAACAGCGTAGTCCAGCGGAGGAGGAATGTGGATGGGCTCAAGAAAAGGTGGAATGACTGCAAGAGGCGAGAGAAGGAGAAAATGGGTGAAGAAGCCATGCACCAGAGGGGAACAGGTGGTGGTCCTCCCATGGAGGCGGAATATAATGAGTGGCAGGAGATCATTCGCAGGTCCCTGAGCATCACAGCAGTCCGTTGACTTCCAGGGGCTCGTGACTCAGGGACTGCAACATCAGCACAGCATGCTGGTGAGTAACATCCCACACACCAGTATTATATGTATTTGAGATATATCATCCTTTAATGTCACACATTCATGTACACAATGAGGAGCATGGTATTTGGCCTACTAACAAAAACATCTACAATTATATTTCACATTAAAGGGACATTAAACCAAAGCTTTTTATGTCATTATTCAGATAGAGAATACAGTTTTAAACAACATCCCAATTTACTTCTGTTATCTAATTTGCTTCATTATTTTGTTATTCTTTGTTTATTAAATATCAATGCACATGGGTGAGCCAATCACATGAGGCATTGATGTGCAGCCACCAATCAGCAGCTTCTGAGCCTATCTAGATATGCTTTTCAGCTAAGAATATAAAGAGAATGAAGCAAATTAGGCAATGGAAGTAAATTAGAAAGTTGTTTAAAATTGCATGCTCTATCTGAATCATGAAAGAATAAAAATGGGTTTAATGTCCATTTAATGCTACTTAACACATTGAAATTCATGATATGAGGGGGAATAGTTAAATACTAACATGTCTCGGAGTAACACAGGCCACAAGCCACATGTAGAGTTTTCAGTAAATGGACACTATAGCCATCATAATACTTTTAGCTCAAGAAAGCAAGTTATGTTCCTACATCAGGCTAAAGGAAATTAGCACATTTTCTCCATCACTGACATGTACACATAACTATTGTATGAAACACATACATGTATACTTTGCATATTAAAATCCCTCATATCACAAATCACAATGTGCACATGCATGTTATAGAGTTTGACATGAGAATGAGTATAGGCCCTAGCATGTATCAATGTACATTGTATGCCCACATGGATATATATATGATTGTACTAATACCTCTCATCATTTGACTCCTCCACAGAACCTCCTGTCACCAGGGTACAAACGGGCATGCATCCACGGCAACCACCAGGCCAGAGAGTATGCTCCCAGGCATGAGGTGGGTTGGATTGCCTCTGTTGAGGACCCATACGTCATGCCACCAAGTTTTGAAGAGGAGCCCTGGCAGGAGCCCTGGCTGGAGGACTATTCTTTTGGTTTTGAGGGGCAGCCAAGGCATCCCCAAAGGGTAGATGTCTTTACCCCCCCTTCCAATATCAGGCCAGTCAGGACGTTTACCAACAGGACATAAAGACTGGACAGGCTGAGTGGTCGCACACCAGTCGTCAATGGGACTACCAGTCCACCCGGAGAGCTCCACCATCCGCTTCCCTTGGAAGAGCTCCAGCATATGTTCCTCCTGCAGCACCAGCTGTCATTGTTCCTCCTGAAGCACCAGCTGTCATTGTTCCTCCTGAAGCACCAGCTGTCATTGTCCCTTCTGAAGCAACAGCTCTTGTAGTTCCTCCTGAAGCAACAGCTGTCGTAGTTCCAGATGCAACAGCAGCTAGAGGTGAACCTGCACCTATAATCCCTGCTGGTGAACAGCCTACAGATCCTCTGACTTCTGCCCTGGGCGACGAATACATTGCCCTCCAGGGGAGGCTCACAGCAACCTGCAAGAGAATGCAGAGAGACCAACGCAGGTCTTACAGGAGCCAACAGACTTTACTCCAGCGTTCCATTGAGCTGCAACGGGACATGGCAGCATCTTTAAGTGGTATAGTCTAGAACCAATCTCAGATGATGAGAGTTATTTCAGATATGCAGATGCAGACTGATAACAGATGGCGGGAACAAAACCAACTGTTGGGTGTGTTGGTGGAGCATTTCACACACCAGCAGGACATTGCCTCCAGCCTCTAATCTGTGGCCAGCACTCCTGCAGAATCCTCTGAATCCACACAACCCAGGAGACCCAGGAGAGCCACTCCAGGCACCTCAGCCCCCTCATCTAAGAAGCCTAAAAAAAAAAATATTGTTATATTTCAGCCTAAATCTTGTCCTCTGATATGTACCATATAATTGTCATCCACATCCATGTGAGGGGTGTTTTAGTACACTAATATTTTTGGAAAATATAATAAGCCCTGTGTGGAAATGGCCCAAAAAAGGTAATATCATCATGTTTATGACATATTCATGTTCTCTAAACCACATCACATAGTTGTGTATGAAGGGTACATATAGTGATATTCACTTTTAAGATGTAAATCAAGGTTTCTCACATCCAATAGAAATTGACCCATGTGCAGGGATAGGCACAAGCCAAGGCTGTGGCGGACATTTTCTAAGGTAAAGACTTTTAGTGAAGGACACCTTGCCTATCCCTGCACATGGGTATATATATATATATATATATATATATATATATATATATATATATATATATATATATATATATATATATATAAATAATAATGTTTTTACAGAAGGTGTTAACATAAGGTATAAACCTCCATTTTCATTCCTCGAAATGATAGTCAATAAATCATAGTGACCAAAACATGACTTAAACTAATGATATATTTTCAGTAATTAGGGAGGTTAAGGGAATGGAGGTGGGATGTAGTAATTTCACTTACATGCAGTGGAAATCCGCAGTATGTAATTCGATGACCAGCTGCAGCAGGTGCAGTACCATCACCATGGACCTCCGCAGCAACTATAGAATCAGCATGTGTAGACGGAACAACAGGGGATTGTAGGGCTTCCAGCACCCCTTGTGCCCCATGATAACCCCTTGTGCCCCATGATGCACCCCTTGTGCCCCACGATGACCCCTTGTGCCCCATGATGCACCCCTTGTGCCCCATGATGCACCCCTTGGGCCCCATGATGACCCCTTGTGCCCCATGATGCACCCCTTGTGCCCCATGATGACCCCTTGTGCCCCATGATGCACCCCTTGTGCCCCATGATGCACCCCTTTGTGATTGGTTTGACACACTTGCAAGGGCAGGAATAATAAATGCTTTGAAGAGGTTAACTATTTGTGATCAAGCTGCTGATATGTATGTTGTTAAGCATGCATTTGTTAGGCCTTCAGAGAGTTACGTTGGTTTCTAAGTCAGTGCAAGGGTTGCTGTGCCTTCAATTTGTGGCGAGATGAGAAGGGAGTAGATTTTCAGAAATTTGCAAGCGTAAGTACTTACGCCGTATATTGGATACCAAACTGCGCGTGTTTTGTATGTCAGTCTATGGGCCAAAAAACGACGGGCGAAGGCAGAAATATACGCGCGTAACTTCTAAGTTACGCCGTATATATGATACCAAACCTGCGCAAAAAAATTGGCGTCACCGACTTCTGCGGGCGAAGATTTATATTGGATCGAGGCCTAGAAGAGAAGAAATATAAGTAACTTATTTAATGTGATGGTATCATTACAAGAAGTCTCTTTTAGCTCAAATTTGATTCCTGGCTTAAATACCATTATACCTTGGAAGTATGATGAAACAATATCCCTCTAGTTTCTGGTTGTTAATGTCTAGACTGTCTATTTAAATAGTTTTAGTTCAAATGAGCTGTCCACTGTAAAGCATAATTTAGCTAAAAGAGATTGCAGCATATAGAAAATAGTGCTCTGTTCAGGATAGGTGGAGTACTTATCTTGTGTTGTTTTTAATTAGTTGACTATTCTTAAAGTAGCCCTTGTGTGATTTAATTAAAGCAAAGTTATAATTAATCAGGAGCCAGATAGCCCAGTTTAGATCTACTCATGTCAGATGGGCCTCAGACAGGATAACTCTTTCAGATACCTTAAGTACAGTGTCCCATATTCCTCCCAGAAGGTAACACCCCAAACAAGTGGTATTCCCAGGTGCCTCATCAAATTGCCAACAATATACAGAAAGGGCGACTTGATCACCTGCACCCTGCTCGATCGGCATCCCTTTTAAGAAGCATCAGACCTGGGTTCAATTCCGGTCCGACGCTCAGTTCCAAGATTTCGCTTACCCTCTACCATATCTTCTTGACAAAATATGCATTGTCATGTACAACGTAGATTTTCTGAAGTATTGTAGATATCTTAAAATGTATGTATTGTTGCTTGCCATTATTTAAAACATAAATATATATTTGAAAATAATAATAACAGAAAGCATCATTAAATACCTTTTTGTCTATAGATATATGCAATACTTTAAACAATATGCATTTTACATGACTATGCATATCATTTAAAAATTGCCCCCTAAAATGCCATAACCTAATGCATTGCTAACTGTAGAAGCTAAGATCTACACATAGATATTCAATATTTAAAATTATGCATTGTTTTGTAGAATGTAAATAATTTTATTATTTGCATATAAATTAAAATGTAATTAATATTGGTTGTTATGTTTATTATTTGCTAATAAAGACAGTATAATTCAAATTATAGTTCTTCATAGCAGCATGCCTATTATGTAAAATATATAACCTAATGCTACTGACTACTATAACATAAATATATATTAACATATATATATATCACTTTTATCCTATTAAATAAAAGGCCAAGTGTGTTTGTCCGAAGCTGTCATGCGCAGTAGAGACAGCACGAGGACAAACACACCTGGCCTTTAAGTCCTACTCCCTAGCTGAATCTGTGCTCATCTGCAGCAGAAGTGGGCATGACGTGAGCGGGGGCATCACTGACATGAAGGGGGAGTGACCGGGCGTGAATGGCAGTGAAAGGGGCGTGGTTGAGTGTTAAGGGGCGGGGTCATGCACGGTCACGAGATAGAGAGGGTAGAGAGACAGAGAGGAGGGAAGAGAGAGGAGGGGAGAGAGAGAGGAGAGAGGAGGGGAGAGAGAGGAGAGGGGGGGAGAGAGAGTGGAGAGGGGGGGAGAGAGAGAGGAGAGGGGGGGAGAGAGAGAGGAGAGGGGGGGAGAGAGAGAGGAGAGGGGGGAGAGAGAGGAGAGGGGGGGAGAGGGGAGGGGGGGGAGAGAGAGGAGAGAGGGCAGAGAGAGAGGAGAGGGGGGAGAGAGAGAGGAGAGGGGGGAGAGAGAGGAGAGGGGGGGAGAGAGGGGAGGGGGGGAGAGAGAGGAGAGAGGGCAGAGAGGGAGGAGAGGGGGGAGAGAGAGAGGAGAGGGGGGAGAGAGAGGAGAGGGGGGAGAGAGGAGAGAGGAGAGGGGGGGAGAGAGAGAGAGGAGGGGGGAGAGAGAGGAGAGGGGGGAGAGAGGAGAGAGGAGAGGGGGGAGAGAGAGAGGGGAGGGGGGAGAGAGAGGAGAGGGGAGAGAGAGGAGAGGGGGGAGAGAGAGGAGAGGGGAGAGAGGAGAGGGGGAGAGAGGAGAGGGGGGAGAGAGAGAGGGGAGGGGGGAGAGAGAGGAGAGGGGAGAGAGAGGAGAGGGGGGAGAGAGAGAGGAGAGGGGGGAGAGAGAGAGGAGAGGGGGGAGAGAGAGAGGAGAGGGGGGAGAGGGAGAGGAGAGGGGGGAGAGAGAGAGGAGAGGGGTGAGAGAGAGAGGAGAGGGGGAAGAGAGAGAAGAGAGGGGGAGAGAGAGGAGAGGGGGGGAGAGAGAGAGGAGAGGGGGGAGAGAGATAGGAGAGGGGGGAGAGAGTGGAGAGGGGGAGAGAGAGAGGAGAGGGGGGAGAGAGAGGGGAGAGAGAGAGAGGGGGGAGAGAGAGAGGAGAGGGGGGGAGAGAGAGAGTGGAGAGGGGGGAGAGAGAGAGAGGAGAGGGGGGAGAGAGGAGAGGGGGGAGGAGAGAGAGAGAAGAGAGGGGGAGATGAGAGGGGGAGAGAGGAGAGAGAGAGAGAGAGAGAGAGAGAGAGGAGGGGGGAGAGAGGAGAGAGGGGGAGAGAGAGGAGAGGGGGGGAGAGAGAGAGAGGAGAGGGGGAAGAGAGAGAGGAGAGGGGGAGAGAGAGAGGAGAGGGGGAGAGAGAGAGGAGAGTGGGGGAGAGAGAGAGAGGAGAGGGGGGAGGGAGTGTGATATCCCTTTAAGGGCTATCCCCTCCCAGCTTATTCTCCTCCCTTTATAAGGCGGCAATCTACTATCATTCCTTGCCTGAAAATTGAAGTGTATTGTTTGCTAACACTTGTTAGTTTCTAGTTTTCATTCCTTCAGGTCATACCTCAACAAGTTCAATACTTGTACCTCTAAAGATTCATTGGATTCAACTACAGTTCTTTTTTGAACTTTCTATTTCTTGAACCTCATCACTACGCTGCCGGATCTTCTTTCTCCGCGTCCCGGAACTAAGCCGCACACACACACAGCCTCTGACCGCGGCCTCTGGTTGGGTATCGTATACTACACAAGTTTACAACTGGGAACAACTTATGCTTATGCTTGTCATACTTACCTTTGTCAATACGCATATTTAATTCATGTGACCGAACCTGCTTTGAACTTTCATTATCTCTCATACAGCAGTACCTGTTACCAAACTCAGTATCGTATCTCAGCTTGCTATAATCCTTACTTAAAGATTTACCTTACATATACTGAATTTCTTGGATTGTGTGATTTGACTGGATTTGTATATATTTTAGTTTGAGTGTGTGTGTGCGTGAAGACAGGAAATGGAATACCTTAAGCCTTTTCTCTGAACCTGAGATTATCATATGTATTACTGCACAAATTACCTATACAGATTTTAACTCCAATCTGAATATTTACTTATGGTCTGTAATAAGATTTCATAATAATTTGCTCACATTGCCTATGCAGATAATTCAAAACTTCATTTTCTGCTTAGATCATAAAAGAGCAACACAACCTTTATTTCATATCAAGTTACAGAATCTTATTAACAAAGTCTTTAATTAAAGACATAACATAATTTTCAGGCCTGTAAAAAACATAGAAAGTAGTCATAAGGAAGAATTCTGTATTACCTATAAAATGAATCCTCAGGAGGTAAAAACTGAATTAACCAATGTCTACCAAAAACTTGATTATTTAAATAAAGGTTTAACAGAAGTACAAGCTGAAATGGTTGCACTAAAAGCTTTAATAAAAGAATGCCTTCCTACAAAAACCACAGAACATCCAGAACCTCATATTCAATATCCACAACCATTTTCTGGAAAACGTAAAGAGTTTAGGGATTTTAAAAATGCGTGTCATCTGCTTTTTTCCTTAAGGCCCCGCACATACCATTCAGAAAGAATTAAAGTGTGTACAACTATCTCTTTTTTACAAGGAGAACCCAGAACTTGGGCTAACAGGTTTTTTGAAAATAACAATCCCATTTTAGACTCATTACAGGATTTCTTTTTTGCTATGGCAAACTTATATGAAGATTCAAACACACAGATTACTGCAGAAACCAAGCTACGCTCACTAAAACAGGGGAAACGCACGGTTGAGGAATATATAACTGAATTTCAGATGTGGTCTAATGATTCACAATGGAACGAAATCAGCCTCAGAAATCAATTTCGTCTGGGACTTTCGGAAGGATTAAAGGATGAACTTTCACGTTTAGAGATCCCTGATACTCTTTCAGCACTTATAAAGCTGAGTACTACGTTGGACCGCAGACTCCGCGAAAGAAAAGCAGAAAGAGCCGAATATGAGACCACACCTAAAAGATACCCTGTCTACTCTCCTTCATATGAAAAACCTTCTGTCTCCAGTACTCCCATGGAAATAGGAGTCATCAAAGGCCCTCTCACTCCAGAGGAGAAATCCAGGAGAAGACTAGAGAAATTGTGTCTCTATTGCGCTCACAAGGAGCATACAGTTGCTACATGCCCTATACTTCTCAAACAAAAGAAGGGTAAGCATTTTCAAAAGATTCAATTATACAATTTAACATTAGATACCCAAATTACTTTATCTTTCTCATTACAGTGGGATCAGAAAAACATCCAATCCAAAGCCTTGATTGATTCAGGGGCATCAGGAAACTATATTGATACAACTTTTGTTAAAAATAATAAAATTCCAATTGTGTGCAAGGCAAAACCTGTATTTGTTAAATTGATAGATGGTTCACTTACACAACATGGACCCATCACCCATCATACTATTCCACTACTCATAACCACAAAAGATGGGCACACTGAGTATATCACATTTGATCTAATTCCCATTTCATTACACACTTTTATTCTTGGTTACATATGGCTACAAAAGCATAATCCCAGCATTGACTGGAAGGTGAACGAATTAAAACTAAACTCTCCATACTGTTTAAAAACATGCTATCCACATTGTACTTTAGCTTCATTGGAGAATGCTCTACCCAGACCTTATCAGGATCTGGCAGAGGTTTTCGACATGAAAGAGGCAGAGAGTCTACCTCCACATAGGGAATTTGACTGCCCAATTGATTTAATACCTGGCAGTCAGATACCTCATGGAAAGATATACCCCCTTTCTCAAAACGAATTAACTTTCATAAGATCATATCTAGATGAGAACCTACGTAAAGGGTTCATCTCTCATTCTACCTCTCCTGCAGCAGCAGGTATGTTTCTCATTAGAAACAATGATGGTACTATACGACCCATCATAGATTATAGAGCTCTAAACAACATAACGGTAAAAAATAGATACCCCCTACCACTAATACCGGAACTCCTTGAACGGCTACATGGAGCCACCATTTATTCCAAACTAGATTTAAAAGGGGCTTATAATCTTATAAGAATCAAACAAGGTGACGAATGTATGCGTTATAATTTACTTAGATGACATACTCATTTATTCCAAAAATTTGGAAGAGCATGTAAAACATGTACACTGGGTACTCACTAGGTTAAAGGAACATAAGTTGTATGCTAAGATGGAAAAATGTTCTTTCCATGTTCAGGAGATAAAATTTTTAGGTTATATCATTACACCTAATAAGATACAAATGGACCCAGAAAAGGTAAATTCTATACTTAATTGGCCAGTTTCAACTACTGTCAAGGCTTTACAAAGATTCATCGGTTTCTACAATTTTTACCGAAAGTTTATAAATAATTTCTCAACTATTGTTAAACCACTTACAACACTAACTAGTAAAAAACAAAAATATAAATGGACAGATGAAGCACAGTTATCTTTTGATTCCCTAAAGAAACAATTTACCACAGCTCCAGTGCTTGCAATCCCAGATTTTGAATCTCAGTTTATACTCGAAGTTGATGCCTCTAATACTGGAATAGGAGCTATTCTTTCACAGAGGAATAAAGAAAATACAGAGACTCATCCTATTGCTTTCTACTCAAGGATGTTGACTCAAGCCGAAAACAACTATAGTATAGGAGATAAAGAACTCCTTGCAATAAAATGTTCCTTAGAACAATGGAGACATCTACTTGAAGGATCTAGTCTTCCATTTATCATTTACACAGACCACAAAAATCTTGAATATCTAAAGATGAGCAAGACTCTTACTTCAAGACAAGCCTGCTGGTCTATATTCTTAGACCGATTTAATTTTCTTATTAGCTACAAACCTGGTAATTTAAATACAAAGGCAGATGCCTTATCCAGGATATATGACAATAACCATTATATAAAACATGATTCTATAATACCTGAAGAAAGATTCATAGGAGTTCTGACAACTCTAGAAAGGGAAATAAGTGAGGTCTTAAAAACTAACATTGAGATCCCCCCGTCCTGTAACAGGGATACAAAGACTGGATTATATTATCATAACTCTCAACTGTTTATACCCCAAACACTCAGAAGCTCCATCTTAAAACAAACCCAAGATGGTACCCTATCTGGTCATCCTGGTATTCAAAAAACCATTGAAATAACCAGAAGAACTTTCTGGTGGCCAGAAATGAATCACACAATTTACAATTATGTATCTAATTGTGACGTGTGTGCAAGAAATAAGATTGAACATAAAAAACCTATAGGCCTCTTAACACCTCTGCCAATTCCAGATAAGCCATGGAGTACCATTTCCATGGATTTTATTGTCAACCTCCCTAACTCACAACAATTTACTACAATTTTAGTGGTAATTGATCATTTAACACATCTTGCACATTTCATACCTTTGAAAGGTTTACCTTCAGCATTAATTACTGCTAAAACATTTTTGGATTATATAGTAAAATTACATGGGTTACCCGATATAATCATCACTGACAGAGGGACACAGTTTACCTCTTCTTTCTGGAAATCTTTATGCAAACTAATTAAAGTTGACTCTAGATATTCCACAGCATTTCACCCACAGACCAATGGCTTAACTGAAAGAGTAAATCAAACATTAGAACAATACCTAAGATGTTTCATCACCCACTTACAAGATGATTGGACAACTTATCTTCCAATGGCAGAATTCTCGTACAAAAATTCTCTTTCAGCTTCCATTAAGATGACACCCTTTTTTGCCACTTATGGGTATAACCCAAACACCATATCTGTTACAAAGACTGAGGTTAGTTCACCTTATGCTAAAGAATTTACAAATAACCTTCAGGAAAGGTTAGACATTCTAAAATCTCATTTATCAAACGCAAAAAATTATCAAAAGCGTTACTATGATCAACATCACCGACCAAGTCCACCATACCAAATAGGGGATCAAGTTTTATTGTCTGTAAGAAATCTCAAATTACAAGTTCCTTGTAAAAAGTTAGCTAATCAATTTATTGGACCCTTTTCTATTGACAAAATTGTTAATCCTAACGCTGTTAGGTTACTATTACCTGAATCTTATAAAATCCATCCTACATTTCATGTATCGCTTTTGAAACCTTATACCGCTGACCCTACTACTCATGGTCAGTCTCATCCATCACCTATTCTTGTTAACAATCAGGAAGAATTTGAAGTTGAGTCTATTCTGGACTCTAGATTGCGACGGCGTCGTCTGGAGTATTTGGTTAAATGGAAGGGTTACGGATCCGAGGATAATTCCTGGCAACTCTCTACTGACATTCATGCTCCCAGATTGGTGAGAAACTTTCACTTACGTTATCCTGGGAGACCTTCTTTGGGGTCCTCGGGGGTGGTTCCTTGAGGGGGGGGGAACTGTGATATCCCTTTAAGGGCTATCCCCTCCCAGGGGGGGAGAGAGAGAGTGGAGAGGGGGGAGAGAGAGAGAGGAGAGGGGGGAGAGAGAGAGAGGAGAGGGGGGAGGAGAGAGAGAGAAGAGAGGGGGAGATGAGAGGGGGAGAGAGAGAGAGAGAGAGGAGGGTGGAGAGAGAGGAGAGAGGGGGAGAGAGAGGAGAGGGGGGGAGAGAGAGAGAGGAGAGGGGGAAGAGAGAGAGGAGAGGGGGAGAGAGAGAGGAGAGGGGGAGAGAGAGAGGAGAGTGGGGGAGAGAGAGAGAGGAGAGGGGGGAGGGAGTGTGATATCCCTTTAAGGGCTATCCCCTCCCAGCTTATTCTCCTCCCTTTATAAGGCGGCAATCTACTATCATTCCTTGCCTGAAAATTGAAGTGTATTGTTTGCTAACACTTGTTAGTTTCTAGTTTTCATTCCTTCAGGTCATACCTCAACAAGTTCAATACTTGTACCTCTAAAGATTCATTGGATTCAACTACAGTTCTTTTTTGAACTTTCTATTTCTTGAACCTCATCACTACTCTGCCGGATCTTCTTTCTCCGCGTCCCGGAACTAAGCCGCACACACACACAGCCTCTGACCGCTAACGGCTGTGATCTTTCAGAGCTCCTCTTCAAAGTGGTTGGGTATTGTATACTACACAAGTTTACAACTGGGAACAACTTATGCTTATGCTTGTCATACTTACCTTTGTCAATACGCATATTTAATTCATGTGACCGAACCTGCTTTGAACTTTCATTATCTCTCATACAGCAGTACCTGTTACCAAACTCAGTATCGTATCTCAGCTTGCTATAATCCTTACATAAAGATTTACCTTACATATACTGAATTTCTTGGATTGTGTGATTTGACTGGATTTGTATATATTTTAGTTTGAGTGTGTGTGTGCGTGAAGACAGGAAGTGGAATACCTTAAGCCTTTTCTCTGAACCTGAGATTATCATATGTATTACTGCACAAAGCATTCTACCTATACAGATTTTAACTCCAATCTGAATATTTACTTATGGTCTGTAATAAGATTTCATAATAATTTGCTCACATTGCCTATGCAGATAATTCAAAGCTTCATTTTCTGCTTAGATCATAAAAGAGCAACACAACCTTTATTTCATATCAAGTTACAGAATCTTATTAACAAAGTCTTTAATTAAAGACATAACAGGGAGAGAGAGGAGAGGGGGGAAAGAGAGAGAGGGGGAGAAAGAGAGGAGAGGGAGAGAGAGAGAGAGAGAGAGAGGTGAGGGGGGAGAGAGAGAGAGGAGAGGGGGGAGAGAGAGAGGAGAGGGGGAGAGAGAGAGAGGAGAGGGGGAGAGAGAGAGGAGAGGGGGAAGAGAGAGAGAGGAGAGGGGGGAGATAAAGAGAGAGGAGAGGGGGAGAGAGAGAGAGAGAGAGGAGAGGGGGGAGAGAGAGGGGGGACAGAGTGGGGGGAGAGAGAGAGGAGGGGGGTAGAGAGAGAGAGGAGGGGTGAGAGTGAGGGGAGAGAGAGAGAGAGAGAGAGAGAGAGAGAGAGAGAGAGAGAGAGGAGGGGGAGAGAGAGAAGAGGGGGGAGAGAGAGAGGAGCGGGGGAGAGAGAGAGGAGGGGGTAGAGAGTGAGAGGAGGGAGAGAGAGAGAGAGGAGGGGGGAGAGAGAGAGGAGAGGGGAGAGAGAGAGGAGGGGGAGAGAGGAGGGGGAGAGAGAGAGAGGAGGGGGGAAAGAGAGAGAGGAGGGGGAGGGATAGAAGAGGGGGGAGAGATAGAGAGGAGCGGGGGAGAGAGAGAGGAGGGGGGAGAGAGTGAGAGGAGGGAGAGAGAGAGAGGAGGGGGAAAGAGAGAGAGGAGAGGGGAGAGAGAGAGAGGAGGGGGAGAGAGAGAGGGAGAGGAGGGGGGAAGAGAGAGAGGAGGGGGAGGGAGAGAGAGAGGAGGGGGGAGAGAGAGATGAGGGGGGGAGAAATAGAGAGAGAGGGAGAGGAGGGGGAGAGAGAGAAGGGGGGAGAGAGAGAGAGGAGCGGGGGAGAGAGAGAGGAGGGGGGAGAGAGTGAGAGGAGGGAGAGAGAGAGGGGAGGGGGGAGAGAGAGAGCGCAAGAGAGGGGGAGAGAGAGGGAGAGAGGGGGGAAAGAGAGAGAGGAGGGGGAGGGAGAGGGAGAGGAGGGGGGAGAGAGAGATGAGGGGGGGAGAGAGAGAGGAGGGGGGAGAGAGAGAGGAGGGGGGAGAGAGAGAGGAGGGGGAGAGAGAGAGGAGGGGAGGGAGAGAGATCGAGAGGAGGGGAGGGAGAGAGAGAGGGGGGGGAGAGAGGGGGGGAGAGAAAGCTATGCATATGCATATCATTTAAAAATTGCCCCCTAAACTGCCATAACCTAATGCATTGCTAACTGTAGAAGCTAAGATCCTACACATAGATATTCAATATTTAAAATTATGCATTGTTTTGTAGAATGCAAATAATTTTATTATTTGCATATAAATTAAAATGTAATTAATATTGGTTGTTATGTTTATTATTTGCTAATAAAGACAGTATAATTCAAATTATAGTTCTTCATAGCAGCATGCCTATTATGTAAAATATATAACCTAATGCTACTGACTACTATAACATAAATATATATTAATATATATATCACTTTTATCCTATTAAATAAAAGGCCAAGTGTGTCTGTCCGAAGCTGTCATGTGCAGTAGAGACAGCACGAGGACAAACACACCTGGCCTTTAAGTCCTACTCCCTAGCTGAATCTGTGCTCATCTGCAGCAGAAGTGGGCATGACGTGAGCGGGGGCATCACCGACATGAAGGGGGCATGGCCGGGCGTGAATGGCAGTGAAAGAGGCGTGGTTGAGTTTTAAGGGGCGGGGCCATGCACGGTCACGAGATAGAGAGGGTAGAGAGACAGAGAGGAGGGAAGAGAGAGGAGGGGAGAGAGAGAGGAGAGAGGAGGGGAGAGAGAGGAGAGGGGGAGAGAGAGCGGAGAGGGGGGAGATAGAGAGGAGAGGGGGGGGAGAGAGAGAGGAGAGGGGGGAGAGAGAGAGGAGAGGGGGGAGAGAGAGGAGAGGGGGGAGGGGAGGGGGGAGAGAGAGGAGAGAGGGCAGAGAGAGAGGAGAGGGGGGAGAGAGAGAGGAGAGGGGGAGAGAGAGGAGAGGGGGGGAGAGAGGGGAGGGGGGGGGAGAGAGAGGAGAGAGGGCAGAGAGAGAGGAGAGGGGGGAGAGAGAGGAGATGGGGGAGAGAGGAGAGGGGGGGAGAGAGAGAGGGGAGGGGGGAGAGAGAGGAGAGGGGGGAGAGAGAGGAGAGGGGGGGAGAGGAGAGAGGAGAGGGGGGAGAGAGAGAGGAGAGGGGGGAGAGAGAGAGGAGAGGGGGGAGAGAGAGAGGAGAGGGGGAGAGGGAGAAGAGAGGGGGGAGAGAGAGAGGAAGGGGGGGAGAGAGAGGAGAGGGGGAGAGAGAGAGGAGAGGGGGAGAGAGAGAGGAGAGGGGAGAGAGAGTAGAGGGGGGTAGAGAGAGAGGAGAGGGGGAGAGAGAGAGGAGAGGGGGGAGAGAGAGAGGAGGGGGAGAGAGGAGTGGGGGAAGAGAGAGGAGAGGGGGGGAGAGAGAGAGGGGAGGGGGGAGAGACAGAGGGGAGGGGGGAGAGAGAGAGGGGAGGGGGGTAGAGAGAGAGGAGAGGGGGGAGAGAGAGAGGAGTGGGGAGAGAGAGAGAGGAGAGGGGGGAGAGAGAGAGGAGAGGGGGGAGAGAGAGAACAGAGGGGGAGAGAGAGGAGAGGGGGGGAGAGAGAGAGGAGAGGGGGGAGAGAGAGAACAGAGGGGGGAGAGAGAGAACAGAGGGGGAGAGAGAGGAGAGGGGGGGAGAGAGAGAGGAGAGGGGGGAGAGAGAGAGGAGAGGGGGGAGAGATTGGAGAGGGGGAGAGAGAGAGGAGAGGGGGGAGAGAGAGGGGAGAGAGAGAGGGGGGGAGAGAGAGTTAAAACTGAAGTTACAATAAAATAAAAAAAACTAAGTTGCAAAAAATAATAAAATACAGTATACAAAATAAAATAACACCATTATACCTAACACTAATCTACTTACCCCATAAAAACACGCACAAAAAAACTAAATCCTAATAAATGACCATAGCCCTTAAAAGGGCCTTTTTGTAGGGCATTACCCTAAAGATAATACAGCTCTTTTAGAATAAAAAAAATGACAAGACCCCCCTCTAAATACATGTAACCCCCTACCCCCCAAAATAATAAAGTCTACCTTCAAAACCTAACCTTAAAAATAAAATTTCAAATATAAAAGTCTATTCTTCAAAAAAAAAAAACACCCCAAAAAAGCCCTAACTAACCCAAAAGTTTGTAATCACTGATCGAAAATCCAGCTCCTCTTGATCTGACATTGGGCCCTCGTCATCCTGGCTCCAGGCACAGGGGGCCCATCCGCACGGCGGCATAGGTGTACTTCTGCGGCCTCTTCTGCCACCTCCACTCTCCAATCTTCTTCCACGCTGGGGACCTCTTCATCCAGGTGCCAGGGGCCCATCTTAGCGGAGGAGGACTTTAGTGGCCTCTTCCGCCGCCTCCCCTCTGCAATCTTCTTCCACATAGGGTCCTCTCCATCCAGGCTCCAGGCGCTGGGAGCCCATCTTCGCGAGAGCGGAGGTAAACTTTGGCAGCCTCTTCCACTGCCTCTTCTCCGCATCTTCTTATCTTCGGCTCTCTTCCTAGAGTCCTGTTCTCCATGTAGTCACCACCGCACACTGAAATTCCGGAAGAGTGAAACCCCTTTAAAGAGGGTATTGCATCATCCTATTGGCTGTTTTTAAATCAGCCAATAGAAAGAAAGTGTTTTCTTTTTAATTCTCATCATCCATTTCTATTGGATATTGGATATTTAGTTATATATATGTATATATACTGTATACAGTAGGTAGATAAATAGAGATAGATAAATAGATAGATGATAGATAGGTAGATAGATGATAGTTAGATAGATAGATAGATAGATAGATAGATAGATAGATAGATAGATAGATAGATAGATAGCTTCAGTGGTTTATCTTCATATTACTTCAGATGGTAACAACAACTGTTCACAGTGATCATTTGGGCTATTTATTTCCTAAAATATATATCATCTGATTTACAACAAGTTTGCTTGGTATTCTGTTATAGCAACAAATATAAGAAAATACAGGTGGCCCTCGTTTTACAACGGTTCAATTTACACCGTTTCAGAATAACAACCTTTTTCTCCAGTCATGTGACTGCTATTGAAAAGCATTGAGAAGCAGTGCATTTATTAAAATAGCCAGTAGGTGGAGCTGTCCGCTTGTGTTGCAGCAAAGCCAAGCAAGCTGAATTTAATCAGTTTAACCAGACCTGAGCTATCGAGCAGATTTCAAAGGAACAAGATCTTCCTGTCTATAAATCAGTCCAGATTGGAATGCATAGAAAGAACTGTTTGCAGAAAAATGCAAGTGAAGTCTGTGTTGTGTGATTAGGTTTATAATGCTGTTTAGCAAATGTTTTTGTTCATTTAACTTAGTTTAATTATATATTCTGTGTTGTGTGATTATTTAATTAGGTTTATAATGCTGTTTAGCATTTAAAGTCTTCATTTCAAAGCTTTAAAAATAGTGTTTTAGGAGTTACTTATGACAATTTTGAGAGGGGCCTGAAACCTAACACCCTCACTTCCCATTGACTTACATTATAAACTGGGTTTCAATTTACAACGGTTTCGATTTACAACCATTCCTTCTGGAACCTAACCCCGGCGTAAACTGAGGGCTACCTGTACATTAAAGAGATTAAGTTAAAAAAATAAATTATAAGGTTCATATCTAGTCTGCTGCATTTCAATATGGGCAAAGAGAAACATTAGCATGCTTCCAAAAATGACAAGAATGTTGACTTTATTTGTGCAGATAATAAATGGAAAGCTGCTGACATAATATGTGTTATCATAAACAGAAGACCGTGGAACCCTTAAAACGTCAGATCTGAAAGATATCTCTGAATGAGAATAAATCACAATGACAAAGATATGGATTGATCCTTCCTTGTTAATGCAAATATATTCTACCCTCTATGTCAGATCTGTTAGGGGTATAGTTTTTGACCATTAATATACTCAGTCATTTTTTTGTTTTTGAGAATCAGTCAACATTTTTAAAAAAAAAAATAATCTTTTATTGAGGTTTTGCACAAAAGAAAACATAGAATAAATGTCTAATGACATAAATGACAAAAAAAATCATAGACCACAATACAATGAAATAAGTAAAAAAAAAATTGACAAAATATAAACTGAAACCTCCATTTTGAAAATTTTATAGTTTTCATAAATGACTAATAAGCTGGTCACTTATGGACCCTTTTTTGTAGGTAAAACTGGTGGGACGTGATAGTCATATCAAACACCCTATTGGGTCCAATGACACTTAGTAGATAGGAGAATATAATCAGAACAATAATAGTAAAATATAAACTTGTATTAGATTCAAACTAGTTTTTCAGCGGGTAAACACTGCTTGAAGTACTGTAAAATAAGTGAGCAAGACACATAATTGTAAGGATACGCATAACTATCTGCAAAGTTAACAAATGACCCCCTTTGGATCTGTAAGATACTCATGTAAGTGTTAAATTATATGTAGCAAAGTATATAGCCTATAGCCAACTAAATATTCTAGTGTTATCTAAAGTAAGGTAGTGTTGATAACTCTATGAAAACAATATAACAGGTTTATAACTGACACTGAAAACTAGCAGGACATATAATAAAAGAATGAGTGCTACCTAATCAGGTCTCTCCTTCAACTCATTTACTCAGGACTCTTAAAACATCTGCCCTCCAGTGACCAAATATGGAAACATATATAAAATGCTTGTTGAAAGAAATGCAGGGGGTGCTCTAGGGTATTAAAACAACTATTAAATTCAGACAATTGAATAAACTTATGCAAAAAGTATACTTTTGAAGAGCAACTTATATAAATGAGACCCTTATCTGTAGAGTGTCTGATTAAACAAAGAAAGATTACATAGGAGCATACATAAACATATACATCAATCTATGGAAGATAATATAAAGGAAGTATTCACTGAGTATATCTATTATGAGAGGTTTTTTTGTGCCCATGTTTCACATCACTTACAGTTTGTTTATAGAGGATGAGAGAAATAAATTGGGGCTTTTTAACTTCCATATCCCCAACAGTAGAACATCAAGGGAATGTGTTTGTAGGGATATATAACAGGCAAACTATTGCACATTGTAAGTAGAGGTTAACATAATCAAATTGAAAGTTCCCTTAAGGAATCAGATACTCACTCCAGACTTGTAGAAGAGGGGGATTCTGGAGGAAACATAAGCTGGATAATCAGGACTCTTTATGACTTAGGGTTGTATACTTGAAATAAGAATTACCAGTCCTCTTTCTAGGTCGCAAGGAAGTTTGTAAATTATGTGCAGCAAAAGAAATATATGGACAAGCTGTTCCTCCAACTGGGTGCACCTTACTCTGGGACTGGAGGTGACAAACTCAAAGGCTCCCGGATACATAGATTTAACACTCCTTCTACTCATTAGGTAAGGCAACCTGTAGCTTTGGTAACCGCTCATATCTCGCTCCAAGGGGCCGGCCGCATCCCCTCAGTGCAATGCAAATGGCACATGGGCATTTCTCAGATGGACATCTACGACTAGACCTGGGCGGTGAGTATCCTCAGCCACAGGATGGTGGTTTGTTGTTATGTTGTATATTAAAATGTTTATTTCTAACAAGTATATAGTAGAAATGTTGCTCCTTTGATAATTCTGTCTAAAAGTTGAAGCTTAAACTTAAGGCAGAATATCTGTGAGCAGTTACTGTAATGTGGTGAGATTCTGGGTTATATCTTTCAATAGTAAATAAACCTATATAGCAATAAGGTAAGCCAATAAAGAAAACTCTAGTTCAGAGAATTCAATGATGCAATTCAGGATAATGAAAAATAGAAATGATTAGCGAGATTAACAGGTAAAATAGTTTCAAAGTTATAGTCCGATTTCACACACTCACTCAGATAAGTATTACACCTTGATATAATCTTGGTTAGAAATGTCAGAGAGAAACTTGTAGTTCACAATTTATACACTTAGCCAGCATAAGGTTAGTAGGAACGATAATACCTTCGGTTTGATAAAGTAAGTAAGTACAGACCGTGAACTGAAGATCAGAGCGGCAGAGCTTGTGGCGTCTTAGCGGTAGCTCCGACTGAGCGAGTGTGACTCACTTCCGGTTTCGTCGAGAAGGCAGCTGGAGCGCCGTAAGAGAGTTTTGTGACAGCCTGCAAATACCTAATGATAGCAAAGGAGAGAAGGTAATGCAGGTTGACAGTTGAATCTGGATAGCGGAAAAAAGGTAATTCCAGGAAGTCTCCCAAGGTGTCAGGAAAACCTGTGAAATTAGAATAAGGTAGCCAGGAGAGCAAATAAGGTTGTTACTCCTTGGAGGTAACATCAATTATCAGGCAGTGAATAGAAGGCGTGAAGGTGATTATATAGGGAGAGAGGAAAGTGGGAGGGATATACCTTAAAGGTATATCACATTTGTGCTCGTTTGGAGGGTAATTTCCTGTGGTGTAAAAGCTGTGTCCTCCTCAGCACTAAACTCCAGAAGGGATTCCTCCTCACTCCTTGGTCTAATAGCCAGCATCAGTTGCTCAAAACCTCTGCACATCTTTCGTTCTAGAGCTGTTAAGAGAGGCTGCACGGTCTCATCATATTTCTTCATGGTGTATTATTAGGCAGCTTTAATAAATTCTTGAGAAGTCCTGTTATATGTATTTGTTCTGCGTAAGGAAGTATGGTATCCACTCCTAGATAACCCCGCTTATGGAGGGGGGGGGGTGTTAAGGCCTTGCTATGCTTGTCTGCCACAGGGCCTTGCAGACTAGTTTCACATGTAGAAAAGGTTACACATTCAGCATCATTTGATTGTTCAAGTAGAATCAGTCAACATTTTAAGGACTTAAAAAGAGATAGTTCTAAAAAAAATTCTATCATATATTCATGAAAGAGCAACATTTGGATATAGGATTCTACATGAGTTCTGGCAATGTTTTGGTATTTACATATTCAAAAGATAATTTTATCTGTCTCTAAAAGTTTTTGAAATATTATTGTAGCCTATTGTGGTTCCCAGATTATAAACTGTCCTGAGGATTTCTTTTACATCAATGTTGAAAGCTGTATTGGAACAATATTGTCTTAAAATAAATGATTATTGCTAACCTTATATAGCTCAACAAAAATGGCTGTCCTTTAAAAATAAAATATATATGCAGTAGAGATGTGCATCAGCACGAAAATGAGATTTTCATTTAGTTTTAACAAAAGCATATCTAGATAGGCTCAGTAGCTGCTGATTGGTGGATGCACATAGATGTCTTGTGTGATTGGCTCACCCATGTGCATTGATATTTCTTCAACAAAGGATATCTAGGAATGAGACAAAATAATTAATTGAAGTAAATTGGAATGTGTTTAAAATTGTAATCATACGTGAATCATGAAATAAAAATTTTAGGTTTAGTGTCCCTTTAAGATAAGTATTGAAGCTACATGTGAACTTTTCACATGTAGCTTTGAAACATTTACATTCATTTTAACAAAAACAAGTGTAAATATTTAATGAGAATTCAGTATTCATTTTGTTTAAAATACCAAATAGTGCAGCCACCAAATATTCAGGGAAACAAATTTCCCTAAATATTCAGAACATCCAAAACATATTTTTTTTTGGTTGCACATCTCGAATATGCAATATATTAGTCAATAGTTTATAGACTGATGTATTTGCTATGAATTGTAACAAATTAAAGACTTTAGCTTTTGTAAAAACAACCCTACAAAAGCATTTCAGTATATGTATAGACATTTCATACAAATTGTTTCACTCCAATTGTTGGGCATCCCAAAAATAAATAAATTTTTCATAGCGCTCATGCTTAACCTGCCTGATGTGTAACACGTACACGTCTTCAAGGCCTCAATTATAATCCAGTCAGTTGTGGCAACCTTCACATCAAATTTGTCAGGTCCTCAGTTTGTCTGGGTAATAAAAAAATGTTGTGTAAAACAAAATAATATTTGAATCTTTTTTATGTTAGAAAAAGATTGAGCACCCATTTCTCTTGAGAAAAAACCTATTAGGTGACCCAGAAATACTCATAAATATGTAATTGTGCTGCACCTTATACAGTCAAACTAAGCAGTTTTTTTAAATATTTGTTTCCTAAACCCAGTTATATATCTGGTATTATTAAAGAAGTAAATCATAATCCCACTCCAGTGACTATTTTTCTGACAATGCAGCATACAACTGGAGACAGCACATAAATGATTTAAAATCACCCTGCATGCATGAAAATCCCAAAAGTGGACAAAACAAACTAAATATTTTGTGATTAAGTGTTCCTTGACTGCATCTTTACTTTATTATGTCCTTTATAATTACATTCCAATATTCCAAATGAAAATAAAATGGTAGAGCCGAGGTTTCAGAGATAAGTCTTTTTTTTTTTATTTTTTAACAACGTAACAGTTTTTTTTTGTTTTTTTTAAATAATTCTACAATGGGATGAAGTAAACTCAATTAGTAGATACAATCATTTATTAATTATTTCTTTTTTAAACTTGGCAACCAGTTTTAATTTCAAAAGGAAGAAATAGTTTTCATGAATAATTGTATTACTTGTGGTTAATAATAACACCATTCTCGGTCCCCAATGTAGAATTTGAAAATTAAATAAGATATTTCACAATGGGAATTCAAGTACTGTATTAATACAGTGATATCCATTCTAAAGTTTCTTCTTTTTTTTGTGTTGGAAACAATAACACAATTACGTAACCTTGGCTGGATGTAGCTCATACAGTTCTATTAACGATAGTAGCCTAAACTTTTAGTGATGAGTAATGAATTCCATTCTAGTAGTTATAGCTGTACAAAGTTAATATATGTTGTGAATAGGATTTTGTAACCACATATATTTTTTTAACAAAAGGTTGTAATTGACAAAAATAAACATGATTGTAATATGGGTGGAAAATATAACTATAGTCCACTATTATTATGATTTATAATATTATTTCTTACACGTTTCTGCAGTGTGTTAGTAGACTAAACTATCAGCCCTGTACATTGTATTATAATCACATAGGATTTCTATAACTGGAGGATTTTCAATATCCATAAATCAAACATAAAACCCATATTATTAATTAAATGAACTATATGCTAAAAGGCATCTTACTGTTATTCGCCAGTATTTAACAACTGACTTGTTCATGGCAGAACAACAGTTAATGCAGAAGAAGAGAAAGGTAATTTACTGCATGAAGTAGCACACTGTTATGGTCTAGTCAGCCACATAAATGCTCATTTCACCTCAATCACAGCATGCTGGCAGGAAGAAAGGTTGACTTGTGCCGCTACTTGTTCTTTTGTGCATTGTAGGTTACAAGGGTAGTTGGCAGGATTTATGTCCCCTGATATCTAAGATATATGTTGACCTTTACTAATTCTTTTTGGTCTTTGTATAGGAAAATAATGGTTGTCATAAACAGGTGTTATTACACAAAATACAATTCAAACTTTTGGCTTATTGTAACTCATTAAAAGTTTTGTATCAGATTTCATGCATCATAAACCATTTTAGGACTAAATAATATATTTAATTTATCCCAAAAAAAACTAGTAATAAGTTCCTGTCTCATATATGTAGATTGGCAGAGGGATATGATACTTTCAATATACACCATTAAAAAATATCCTCTAGAATCAACAGATTAATATTTTTGTGCTGTAAAGCTATAATTAAATTTGGGTATATACTAGGCATGTGCATTTGGATTCTTCCTTAGGATCCAAATGCAGAAGTATGCGCTTTCTCTCATTCATAAAATAATTGTGGAACTGTACATCAGTTAACCTCAGTTTTTGTGTGTTACCACTTTATTTAACGCATATGATTTATCACCTTTTATGAGGTGGATATTTTGTGAATAGGAACTCAAGCAAAATGATCCCACTAGAGAGAAAGGCATCTTAGTCTCAAAGGAGGAATACTCCTTTTACAAAATAAATCGGGAAGTGATATTTCTCATTGTGCAATAATAAATGTACTGCATGGAGCCAGAGTAACTTGTTCTTACAGATGACAGATCTTGAAGCCCAATAAAAAAGCTACAAGAGTGCGGAAATGCAAAAACAAAAAGTGATACTGAACTCTAATTAATAGGATCCAAAGTAATTGGTTCATTTATTTTCAGGATTTTCTTCAGATAATAATAAAGTCTCAAATGCCTTAAGGTTATTTTCAATGTTGGCTTGAGTATGACTGACTAAAAATTGGAAGTGTTTGTTATAAAGTATTATACCTATCATATCATATCATGATAACTATAGTATACATGGACAATCTATCCATAGAAAAACTCTAGTCATGTAATAGTTTTAGAGGTGAAATAACGTAGGTTCAGCTTGGTGCACTATTTTTTTTTAATGTATATATGTGTGCACATACATATTTACACATATAAACACATACATAGACATGCATACACATATATACACATATACTTTGCCATATACCATATACCTTTTTAACCATTTTAAAACCTTTTTAACAATATTAAAATTATATTTTCTTTAATAAAAAGTGTATATATGAGTGTAATAGTTTATTTTAATATGTTTTAGATGTTTTAGATGTGTTCTGTGAATTTTTATTTAACGCTTACGCTTTACTTCAGGTCTGGTTGCACAAAAATTTTTTCTAGCACAGTTTTGGCTTTTGCTCTAGTACAACCTATAACTTTCAACTTGTAATATGAACGCTATTTAGCACAGTCGCTATATGCATTGAAAGTATAACCTGAGCTAGATCAATGTCAGGTGCTCTTACCATTCTATGGTAAATGTGATTGATCATGTAATATCATGATCAATATCAAGTTGTGTGCTATCATTAGCGTACCACTTGTAATCTGGCCCATAATATAGATGCCAATCTCTCTGCTAATTCTTCCCAAAAACCACTTAAGACAGTATTCTGATCTTACTTCTCATGTCGTTCATTCTTGTGAGGCATCCTTACAGTAAAAAAAAAGCAACAAGAACAATAGAATACCACTGAAACAAGAAAGTTAAGAAGATAGGAAACAACAAATTAGTGGGCACAGTAATAGACCTGTAAAGTGATGGGTGACAGAGAGTAATCCTTAGGGAATTTATAGTGGTTGCTTTAAGTGGGAGTGATTAAAGTGGGAGCAGAGATTTTAATGCATTGGTGGAAAAGGCATAGGAGATCTTGCAATGAGGGATTTCCTGACTTTAAGGTGTTATTATAGAGGATGCTGTTGGTAGTGTTTATTTAGGTGAGCAGGGTCTTGCAGTGGATGATTTTGGTGTAGGGGGTTATAAGTAGACTTGTACACGATTGAAAAATTAGATTGCTTCGTTTCGATTTGGGTCGTAAAAAAATTAGGTTTGAGACATTCATAATAATTTGGTATGTGTCAGTAATTCGGTTTCGGAATTTATTTGTGTCATTCTGAATTTTTAAATTCGGATGCATTCAAAACTGTTACTGAATTATTATTAATGTCGGACCATACATTACAGACCGAATTGTTATTTCTAACTAATGTTCCGGTGAAACAAAATTATGTTAAACCACTGCCGCCACCCATGCCACCACTAAATAAAGCTATTAACCCCTAAATCACCGTCCCCCCACATCACTAACACTACCTAAACCTATTAACCCCTAAACCACCGCCCCCCTATATCACCAACCCTAACTTAATAACGAAAAAAGTTATTAACCCCAAAACCACAGTTCCCCAACATCACCGACACAAACTAAACCTATTAAAAGGCCATAATACCCAAATGTTTAAACACTTGAAAGTGATGCAGCATAGCTGTAAAAAGCTGACTAGAAAATATCTCCTGAACATCTCTATGTAAAAAAGAAAGATATTTTACCTCAAAAATTCCTCAGTAGCCACATCCCATTGTAAAGGATTTCTAAGCAGCATAATAGTGTGTCTGTCCTGGGACAGCTGAAAGGATGAGCCTCGTGAACTCTCATATTATTTCACCAATCAGGTAAAGGAAGCTTACTATGAAATCTCATGAGAGTTAAGTCAAATCTCATGAGATCACAGTAAGAGTTCATGACCTCAGCACTGCTGATGCTGATTGGCTGCAGTTCATTTCTTCATTTTTTTTTTTTTACCTGCAGCTGGGAGCAGCTGAGTATCTTACTCTGCTGAGCTGAGGAGATTGTGAGGTAAAATATCTTCCTTTTTTACATAGCGATGCTCAGGTGATATTTTCCTGTCAGCTTTTTACAGTTATACTGCATCAGTTTCAAGTGATTTAGCATATGAGTATTATGTCCCTTTAACCCCTAATCTGCACCCCCCCAGATCACTAACAATACCTAAACCTATTAACCAAGCAAACGTTTCCAAACATCACCAACACTAAATAAATCACTAAATAAATTATTTGCTAAAAAAGAAAAACACAAAGACCCACTAACATTACAAACCCCCACCCACCCAAACCCACAAAATAAAAATAAAGTTAAACCTAATCTACCCATTGCCCTGAAAAGGGCATTTGTATGGGCATTGCCCTTAAAATGGCATTCAGCTCTTTTACTGCCCTTAAAAGGGCATTCACCTCTTTTAAGAGTGCCCACCCTAATCTAAAAAAACCACACCCCAAAACGGAAAAAAAAACATTACACAAAATAACAAATGAAATATTATATATATGTTTTTTTAAATGGGTATTAGAATAGGAATAATTTTTATTATTTTTGATAATTCGTTTGTTATTTTGTGAAATGTTTTTTTTTTTCGTTTTGGGGTGGGGTTTTTTTTTTAGATTAGGGTGGGTACTCTTAAAAGAGCTGAATGCCCTTTTAAGAGCAGTAAAAGAGCTGAATGCCCTTTTAAGGGCAAGGGCAATGTCCATACAAATGCCCGTTTCATGGCAATGGGTTGATTAGATTTAACTTTATTTTGTGGTTTTGGGGGGTGGGGGTTAGTTAGTGGGTCTTTGCGTTTTTCTTTTGTAGGAAAAGAGCTGATTTCTTTAGGATCCTTTTAAGGGCCCTTGGTAGTTTATTATAGATTAGGGATTTTTTTTATTTTGGGTTGTTTTTTTGTTTTTGTTTTTATTTTAAAACGGGTATTAGAAAAGGAATAATTTTTGTTGTTTTGGATAATTTTGTTTGTAATTTTTTTGTAATTTTAGTGTTTTTTATTTTTGTAATGGTAGGTTTTCTTATTTTGTAATGGTAGCTTTTAGAGCTTTTAGCTTAAGGCAGCTTAGGTTTTATTTTTATTTCACAGGTAAGTTTGTATTTATTTCTTTTTTTATTTTATTTTTTCAAATTAATTTTTATTGGAGGTTCAAAATAAAGCATACATAGGTAAAACATTGAAAGTCCAGAAATGAAAACAAATTTCACAACAAAACAATATTGCCCGTTCTCTATTACCTTTAAATACGATGATAATTAGACAAGAATGACTGAAACCTCCTGTTTTATAACTTAACTACATAAATAACTACATAAATAAACCACCCCAAGTACTAATAGGCCTTTCTTGGACCTGTGTGGTGCGGCAGAGTTCAGTGGAGGTCATTTAGCTGGATCTGTTGCCACACTTGTGCTTGGTGAGGTAGAGGAAATTGTGCAAATATTTATGGGGTATAACAATAATGTCCAATAAGAATGATATATAACGATGATACATACAAATAAAATGAAACAGTATATTGCAAGATAATACAAACTCTCAGTATGGGAACCACTGAGTATAAAGGAAGGTTAGCAGGTACACTCCCAATGTGCTTTAGGTACTTTGCCTGCCTTTGGTAGTGACTAAATATATTATATATTAAATTATATTAGTGGAGCCTAGACGTTCAGATAATAAGCGTATGGGAAACAGGACTGATGGTTACTCTGCTGTAGGGGAATGTAGAACTGCCCAGTCACCAAGCAAAGAGAAAATGAGAAAAGCATGCAAACTAGAAAGCCTGTATTTTAAGTGCCCAACTGTGTAGGATTCCTCCTCTTTAGACCCTAGTTCTTATTAGCATTTCAAGAAGTAGATATGTTAGGCATTGTGATAGAGTTCCAATCTAGGCAAATAAATGACAGTGGGATTAAAGAGGGCAGATTGGAGTAAATTAATTCCATTGAGAACTACTGGGGCTTTTTATATACCCTTGTAGTGTGTAGAGACATTGGTAATCAATGGAGGAGTGTGCCTTGCATATCGGTTAAAAGAGGCGGAGGAATAACATTTTCTAACTGAACATGAAGAAGCTAAGTGCAGAGTAAGATGCCAAAGCGCCACTGGGGAATTATATTTCAATCAATGATGAGAGTTTCCACTATGTCAGTCAATATATACATAAACAAAAAAAAAAATAACTTGAACTTGCGGTTATATAGATAATACACACAATCTCACCCACACATTTTCAATCAGGACATTTCACATGAACAAACAAAAAAAAAAAAAAAAACTGCTGCTCACAAGTATATTGTTTACTGTGGCAAGTCCCCCTGGAGGGATAAAGGTTTCAAATATGTGTCCAACATTGTCCGCAGCCACAATTTTCAAACATTATATTGTAATCTTCATAGGCTGTGCTTCACCTCTCACTTAACCTATTCCCCTCTGCTCGGTATACTCAGCTCCTAGAAAGTGATGGAGGTCTGGGACAGTAGAGTGTCCATCGAAACATGTAAGTCTCATCCTACCTCCCGTTTTTGCACATCTCTGGATGCCAAAGCTGGAGCAAAGATCCTCTCTCACTTTGATCCTAGAGGTAGTCGGGGCCAGAAATGGATGAGCTACGGTGCGCTGCAGAACTGGTCTTGAGATTATTATTAGCGCAGGACGTCTCGGCAACAAAGAATCACTCCCGGGAGTGTGCGGGCACCAACCTCTTGCTGGCGGGCTATTGTAGGTGCGTTGCGGTCATCGAACCCAGTTGAGCCCCCAGTACCTAGTATAGCATTATGTACAAACAAGTGTGGCATTGGACTGTATCGGACTCCTCCAATTATGCTCTGCACGACCTCTCTCCCCTGTCTCATCGCAGTGCTGCAGGGGCTGTGGTCTGGGGTTCACAATAGTGGCGGTGAGAGTGCCGTAGCTTGGGTCTGTTCACTCGAGGGACGCTGCTGCATTGTCACAGCTTCAGGGACATATGGGTCAGACCTAGTTTCGTGTGCCCATGCTTCCTCCATCTTCTCCGTGAGTTGCGTGAAATGATCATTTAAGAGGTTGCATATCCCCTCAATTATGAGTGCTGCATCAGATTCCATACTGTTATTATCAATCAATGTTAGCCAAGTGAATGCAGCTTATATCAAAGACTGCTACGCAGTCGGCATCCAGGGATACCAGCTGGGGGGTTGTTATGGAGGCCGCAACCTCTGAATAGTCTCCGGAATACTAGAGCTGCTGAATAGTGTGGTATATAGCTCAATCCATGCAGAATTCCTTCCCAAACTAAAATGTGAAGGTTTGGATAAATTATAAACTCTTATGTCCAGGTTTTTGGTAAAAAAAAAACCCTGCACAGAGGAGCCGCTCAAAATATTGCGACCTAAGATGGCCGCTGTCCGGAAGTTCCCCAGTTTGTATTTATTTTAACTAGGTAGTTAGTAAATAATTTATAACTATTTTTTACTAACTAGTCTACCTAGTTAAAATAAATAACTTACATGTGAAATAAAAATAAAACCTAAGCTAGCTACAATGTAACTATTAGTTACATTGTAGCTAGCTTAGGTTTTATTTCTTACTTTGTATTTAGATTTAAATTGGTATTATTTAGTTAATAATTGTAACTTTAATTTAGTTATATTTTAATTATGTTAAAGTTAGGGGTTGTTAGTGTTAGGGTTAGGTTTAGGGTTAGGTTTAATGTTAGGGGTGTTAGGTTTAGGGGTTAATATAGGTAAGTTACTTTGTATTTAGATTTAAATAGGTATTATTTAGATAACAATTGTAACTTAAATTTAGTTATATTTTAATAATGTTAAAGTTAGGGGGTGGTAGGTTTAGGGGATAATATAGTTAAATTTAGGTTGTTGTGATGTGGGGACCAGCTGTTTAGGGGTTAATAGGTTTAGTTAGTATTGGCAATGTTTGGGAACTATGGTTTAGGGGTTAATAGCTTAAGTTAGTGTCAGCGATGTTTTGGAATGGGGTTAATAGGTTTTGTTAGTGTTGGAGAGTTGGAGGGTGCGGTTTAGGGGTTAGTAGCTTTATTTAGTGGTGGCGATGTGGGGCGATGTGGGGGGTTTTGGTTTAGGGGTAAAAGTTTAGTTTGTGTCGGCGATGTTTCGGAACGGCGGTTTAATGGTTAATAGGTTTAGTTACTGTTGGCGATGTGGGGGGGTGAAGGGGTTAATAGGTTTATTTTGTGTTGGCGATGTGGGGGGGATGTGGTTTAGGGGTTAATAGATTTTGTTAGTGTCGGTGGTGTTTTAGAATGGCGGTTTAGGGATTAATAGTTTTAGTTCATGTTGGCGATGTGGAGGGGTGCGGTTTAGGGTTTAATAGCTTTAGTTCGTGTTGGTGATGTGGGGGGTGTGGTTTAGGGGTTAATAGGTTTAGTTCAGTCTGAAATTTTTGGGACGGCGGTTTAGGATTTAATAGGTTTAGTTAGTGTTGGTGATGTTGGGGAATGGTGGTTTAGGGGTTAATACCTTTATTATAGACTTAGAGTTAGTGTCAGGGAACTGCGGTTTAGGAACACTGAAAAATTCTGAATATGAATAATGGATCCGAAATATCGGAAACAAATTTATAAATTTTCATAATTTTTCGTAATTTTTTGGGATGTGTCGATTTGGAAATTCGGATGCATTTGAATCGCTGAATCGGCAAAAATTCGGCCAAATTCCGAATTTGTCCAAAACGAAATGCACATGTCTAGTAATAACACAGTATACAAACATTTTCATAAAAATGCATGTAATAAACACTACTGTAAAGAAGAATATGCACAGATACTGATCTAAAAATCCATTATAAAACCTTTCACAAACTTACACCTAGATTACAAGTTATGCGCCCTATAGGGAAATTAACGATCACAATAAAAGTTGCATTTTTTAACCCTCTATAGCGCAGCCATTACAAGTTTTCAAACAGCCGGCTTGTGCGTGCGATATGGCTGCATTGAGCTCCATATCGCACACAATCCAAGCAATGTTTTGACGTGCTCGTGCACGCTTTTCCAATAGACATCAATGGGAAGAGCAGGTCAGAAAAAAGTCTAACACCTGTGATCGTGGAAAGAAAAACTCCGTAACGCAGCCTCATTGATGTCTATGGGGAAAAAAAAACTAACATTTAAACCTAACACCCTAACATAAACCCCGAGGTCTAAACACCCCTAATCTGCCCCCCACCGACATCGCCGGCACCTATATAATGTTATTAACCCCTAATCTGCCACCCCCGATATCGCTGCCACTATACTAAAGTTATTAACCCCTATTCCCCTGCACCCCAACATCACCCACACTATAATAAATCTATTAACCCCTATTCTGCCGCTCCCTAACATTACCACCACTAAATAACGTTATTAACCCCTAAACCTCTGGCCTTCCACATCACTACCACTAAATAAACCTATTAACCCCTAAACCGCCAGCCCCCACATTGCAACAACCTAAATTAAACTACATTAACCCCTAAACCTAACCATAACGTAACCCTAAGCCTAACCCTAACCCTAACCCTTAACCTAACGTAACCCCAACACCCCCTAACTTTAACATAATTAAAATATAGCTAAATTAAACTTACAATTATTAACTAAATAATTCCTATTTAAAACTAAATACTTACCTGTGAAATAAAACCTAAGCTAGCTACAATATAACTAGCTTGTCCTAAAGCTTGTGTACACGGGCCATTTTTTGCAGTACAGCGGTTCCATCCCTTGCTCTCTCTCTATCCTCCCTCTCTTTTGCTCTCTCTTTCTCCCCTCTCTTTTAATCTCTCTCTCTCCCCTCTCTTTTACTCTCTCTCTCCCCCTCTCTTTTACTCTCTCTATCTCCCCCTCTCTTTTGCTCTCTCTCTCCCCCCCTCTCTTTTGCTCTCTCTCTCCCCCTCTCTTTTGCTCTCTCTCCCCCCTCTCTTTTGCTCTCTCTTCCCCCTCTCTTTTGCTCTCTCTTCCCTCCTCTCTTTTGCTCTCTCTCTCTCCCCCTCTCTTTTGTGCTCTCTCTCCCCCTCTCTTTTGTGCTCTCTCCCCCTCTCTTTTGTGCTCTCTCCCCTTCTCTTTTGTGCACTCTCCCCCTTATCTTTTGTGCACTCTCCCTCCTCTCTTTTGTGCACTCTCCCCCTCTCTTTTGTGCACTCTCCCCCCTCTCTTTTGTGCTTTTCCCCCTCTCTTTTGCTGTCTCTCTCCTCCCTCTCTTTTGCTCTCTCTCTCCCCCCTCTCTTTTGCTCTCTCCCCCCTCTCTTTTGCTCTCTCCCCCTCTCTTTTGCTCTCTCTTCCCCCTCTCTTTTGCTCTCTCTCTCTCCCCCCTATCGTTTGCTCTCTCTCTCCCCCCCTCTCTTTTGTGCTCTCTCGCCCCCTCTCTTTTGCGCTCTCTCCCCCTCTCTTTTGTGCTCTCTCTTTTGTGCTCTCTCCCCCTCTCTTTTGTGAACTCTCCCCTCTGTTCATGCACTCTCCCCCTCTCTTGTGTGCATGCTCCCTCCTCTCTTTTGTGCATTTCCCCCCTCTCTTTTGTGCACTCTCCCCCTCTCTTTTGTGCTCTCTCCACCCTCTCTTTTGCTCTCTCTCTCCCCCTCTCTTTTGCTGTCTCTCTCCCCCCTCTCTTTTGCGCTCTCTCTCCCCCTCTCTTTTGTGCTCTCTCTCCCTCTCTTTTGCGCTCTCTCCCCCTCTATTTTGTGCACTCTCCCCCCTCTCTTATGTGCACTTTCCCTCCTCTCTTTTGTGCACTCTCCTCCCTCTCTTTTGTGCACTCTCCCCCCCTCTCTTTTGTGCACTCTCCGCCTTCTCTTTTGCTGTCTCTCTCCCCCTCTCTTTTGCTCTCTCTCTCCCCTCTATTTTGTTCTATCTCTCCCCCCTCTCTTTTGCTGTCTCTCTCCCCCCTCTCTTTTGCTCTCTCTTCCCCCTCTCTTTTGCTCTCTCTCTCCCCCCTCTATTTTGCTCTCTCTCCCCCCTCTCTTTTGTGCTCTCTCTCCCCCCTCTCTTTTGTGCTCTCTCCCCCTCTCTTTTGTGCTCTCTCCCCCTCTCATTTGTGCTCTCTCCCCCTCTCTTTTGTGAACTCTCCCCCTCTCTTTTATTCACTCTCCCCCCTCTCTTTTGTTCACTCTCCCTCCTCTCTTTTGTGCACTCTCCCCCCTCTCTTTTGTGCACTCTCCCCCTCTCTTTTGTGCTCTCTCCCCTTCTCTTTTGGTGTCTCTCTCCCTCCTCTCTTTTGCTCTCTCTCCCCCCCCCTCTCTTTTGCTGTCTCTCTCCCCCTTCTCTCTTGTGCTCTCTTCCCCCTCTCTTTTGCTGTCTCTCTCCCCTTCTTTTTTTTCTGTCTCTCTCCTCCCTCTCTTTTGCTGTCTCTCTCCCCTCCATTTTGCTGTCTCTCTCCCCCTTTCTCTTTTGCTGTCTCTCTCTACCTCTCTCTATCCCCCCTCTTCTGCTCTCTCTATCCCCCTCTTTAGAGCTCTCTGTCTCTTAGCAGCCGGCCCCGGTATCTGGCCCTGTCTGGCCCCGCCCGTGTCAAGGCCGACCCCGCCCACATAACGCCCGTCCCGTCCACATCACATCCGGCCCGCCCATGTCACACCCACCCTGCCACGCCCACTCTGTACCCCTCTGCCCACGCCCACTCCACCACACAACGCCAGGTTAGTTGGAAGGCCAGGTGTGTTTGTCCTCGCGTGCAGTCTCTACTGTGCATGACAGCTTCGGACGAACACACTTGGCCTTTTATTATATAGGATAGTTATATTGTAGCTAGCTTAGGTTTTATTTTTATTTCACAGGTAAGTTTGTATTTATTTCAACTAGGTAGACTAGCTAGTAGAAAGTTATTAACTATTTACTAAATACCTAGTTAAAATAAATACAAACTTACCTTTCAAATAAAACCTATGCTACCTTACACTAAAACCTTCCATTACAAAAAATAACAAACACTAAAATTACTAAAAATGAAAGAACCTACCATTACAAAAAATAACAAATGAAATTATGTAAAACAATAAAAAATATTCCTATTCTAATACCCTTTAAAAAAAAAACACCCTAAAATAAAAAAAAGCCTAATCTAGAATAAACTACCAAGGGCCCTACAGTTAACAGCTCTTTTGCTATAGAACAAAACAAACACCCCCTAACAGTATACAAACCCCCACCCCCCAAACCCACAAAATAAAAATAAAGTAAACCCTAATCTACCCATTGCCCTGAAAAGGGCATTTGTATGGTCATTGCCCTTAAAAGGGCATTGAGCTCTTTTTCCTGCCCTTAAAAGGGCATTTAGTTCTTTAATTAAATGCCCAAGCCCTAATCTAAAAATAAAAACCCACCCCAAAACGAAAAAAAAAAATACATTACACACAATAACAAGCAAATTATCAAAAATAATAAAACTTATTCCTATTCTAATACCCATTTAAAAAAAAAAAACACCCCAAAATAAAAAACCTAATCTAGAATAAACTACCAATAGCCTTTAAAAGGGCCCTTTGTAGGGCATTGCCATAAGTTAAACAGCTCTTTTACCTGAAAAAAAAATACAAAGACCCACTAACATTACAAACACCCCCCACAAACCACAAAATAAAAAAAAAAAATATCTAAAAAAAACTAATCTACCCAATACCCCCACCCCCCAAACCCACAAAATAAAAATAAAGTAAACCCTAATCTACCCATTGCCCTGAAAAGGGCATTTGTATGGGCATTGCCCTTAAAAGGGCATTTAGTTCTTTTGCTTTGCCCTGAAAAGTGCAAGCAGCTGTTTAAGAAAGCCCAAACCCTAAACTAAAAATAAAAACCACCCAAAAAAACTCTTTAAAAAACCTATCACTAACCCCTGAATATCCACTCACAGTCCCACTTGAACGATCTTCATCCAGGTGGCGAAGTCCTCATCCAGGCGGCGAGAAGTCTTCATCCAGATGGCCTCTTCTATCTTCATACAATTGGCGAAGTCCTTATCCAGGCGACGAGAAGTCTTCATCCAGGCATCTTCTATCTTTATCTCGGCGGCGTGGAGCGGGTCCATCCTGAAGACATCCGGCGCGGAGCATCTTCTTCATACTCCGCAGTATACTTATACTGAATCTTCTTTGCAAGGTACGCAATTCAAGATGGCATCCCTTGCATTCCCATTGGCTGATTTGATTTTCGAAATTCAAATCAGCCAATAGAATTTCAGTAACTCTCATCCTATTGTCTGATTTGAACAGTCAATAGGATTTCAGTAGCTCTCATCCTATTGACTGATTTGAATTTCCAAAATCAAATCAGCAAATAGGAATGCAAGGGATGCCATCTTGAATCGCGTACCTTGCATTGAAGATTCAGCGTATGGTGGCGACCGTATGAAGAGGATGCTTCACGCCGGATGTTTTCAGGATGGACCCGCTCCGCGCCGCCGGGATGAAGATAGAAGATGCTGCCTGGATGAAGATAGAAGAGGCCATCTGGATGAAGACTTCTCGCTGCCTGGAAGAGGACTTTGCCGCCTGGATGACGACTTCCCAATGCCTGGATGAGGCTTTTGTAAAAGAGCTGCATGCGCTATTCAGGGCAAAGCAAAATAGCTAAATACCCTTTTAAGGGCAATGCCCATACAAATGCCCTTTACAGGGCTATGGGTAGCTTAGGTTTTTGTTAGAGTTAGTTTTTTATTTTGGGGAGTTGGTTGGGTGGTGGGTTTTACTGTTGGTGGGGTCTTTGTGTTTATTTTACAGGTAAAAGAGCTGTTTAACTTAGGGCAATGCCCTACAAAAGGCCTTTTTAAGGCTAGGGATTTTTTTATTTTGGGTGGGCTATTAGATTAGGTGTAATTGTCTTTTATTTTTGATAATTTCATTTGTTATTTTTCGTAATTTAGTGTTTGTTATTTTTTGTAATTTAGTCTTTCTTATTTTTTGTAATTAGATAGTTTTTTTTTAATAGTGTTAGGATTTTTTTAATGTGTATTTTAGTTTAATTTAATTGGTAGTTAGTTTAATATTAGTTAAATAGTTATATTAGTTTAATTGTTAGTTGAATTTTTTTTTAATTTGACAGGTGAGTTTTAATATAATTTAAGATAGGGGAATTGTAATTTTAATATAAAGTTAGGGGGGCATTAGGTTTAGGGGTTACTAGTTTAAATTAGTTTATTGCGATGTGGGGGGCTTGCGGTTTCGGGGTTACTAGTTTAATTTAGTATATTTCGTTGTGGGGGACTTGCAGTTTAGGGGTTAATAGGTGTATTATAGTGGCGGGGTGTAGGGCTCAATAACTTTAGTATAGTGGGGACGATGTAGGCGGACGGCAGATTAGGGTTTAATAATATTTAAATAGTGTTTACGATGCAGGAGGGCGGCAAAATAGGGGTTAATAACTTTAGTATAGTGGCGACAATGTCGGGGAGCAGCAGAGTAGGAGTTAATAAATTTTATTAGAGGTGGCGATGTCGGAAGCGGCAGATTAGGGGTTAATAACTTTAATATAGTATTTGTGATGTGGGAGGGCCTCGGTTTAGGGTTTAATAGGTAGTTTATGAGTGTTAGTGTGCTTTGTATCAGTTTAGTTATGAGTTTTATGTAACAGTTTTGTAGCGTAAAACTCCAAACTACTGCTATCAGATTGCGAAACGGATCTTGTCGGTATAGGCTGGAACACAGGTTTTTAGCCTCACCGCATAAATAATAATGGCAGTGCTATGGAAGTCCCATAAAAAAAATTTCATTTTTACATGGGCGGGGCTGAAGTTGCGTTACAGGCTAAAAGGCTTGCGGTACAGCTATACGGACAAGACATAATGGCTACGGTGCTTTTTAATGCTGAAATGACAATTTTTTCAGCGTTAAAACACGAACGCACAACTTTTAATCTAGCTGATACTAAAAAGCTCCCAGTTTAGCACAAATGATGAGGTTGGGCTGGAACACCAGCTGAAAGGGAGTGAGCAGGAAGAGTAGACCCTCACCTGCATATGAAAAGACCCATTACAGGGGGCAGAGCTAACTGGGAAGGAGAGTAGATGCATCTTTGTGGAGCCCTGCAGTAAAATAATCATAATTGGGGTAAAATCACCAACCCAAATTAGCGGAGACCTCTGATACTCATTCCACATCTTGTAGTATTTACTCTGACTTGTGGCAGAAGCACCGATAAACAAATTTCTTCCGATGAGATTGAACTCCAACGGTGGGGCCTTTGAGCTGTGCGGCCACCTGTGACGCACTCACTTTCTCTGGGGAACACAAAACATCACCGATAAACCTAATTGCTGCTACCTGTAAAAACCCGCTGATTTGTGTGCAGACTACCTTTAAGATACCAAGATATACAAATAATAACTCCTTAGCTATATCGGCACAGACCCAGCTTCCAGATTTAACAGCTGATCCGCACTGGCAGGGTGGCCGCCCATGGGGTCTAAATATAAACCGGAGCACTAATTGTAAGACTGTCATCTAACTCACATACGGATCTTCTGGCACGGTAAAGAGCCCAAGACTAATTCAGCCTTAGTGACTAACCGCAAGTTTTAAAGGATACAAGATCCATATAGATGCTCACATAAGATATAAATCTACAACCCTCCTTCCCACCATTACTATTTATAAGATATAGAACTATTACCAACTCCTATCCGAGGGCTGAAAGCCATTATAGGCTGTTTTCCCAAACATGCTTGAGATGGGCGAATCTTCCGATCCTGATAACCTGAGACCTGTGAACATCGTAGACAGATGGGAGTCTTGTGTACAAGGGCTGCTGGATGACCATTTTAGCTGCATGAAAAGGCTGCTCACTCAAGTTCTTGAGTGCTTGATTTCTGAATACCAATCAGACGAACCTGCTACCTACCTGCTACGAGTTTGCTGCCTGGGTGCCGATGGAGCAGATCTGCGTGATCCCGATAAAGGAGACAGAGAGCTTCTCATGGAGACCACAATTCTGGATGAAACTTCAGCATTAGATGTCACGCATCAATGGCGACCGCCTATGCTCTCAAGTTATGATTCCCCTGCTAATCTGACAACAACGGAAGCAGTTACGATCTGTATTGAAGATTTGGGATTCACAACCCCTACATGGCGTAATAGATTTGAGAAGCATTTATCAACACCAGAATTGTCTGATATGGTACAGAGCAGCCTCAGTTGGCAAATAAGGGCATCTTATTATCATCGCTTGGATTTATCTTTCAAAAGCAGACTGGACAAATGGAACACCCTTCTGAAGAGACCAGAGAAGAGAGATCCAGACAGCCTACTCAGAAAACAAAGACACATGGAAGGTCCGAGTTTATTTACAGAGCTCATTAAGCAGCAATCTTCCTCTAATGGAAGGTTTTTAACATTGCAAGTTCACACGACAAGAAACAAACCTACAATGTTTATTATAAGACATGGCATTGGGTAATAACTTTTTTTTTTCTACAAATCTAGGTGCTTCTACTACTTAATCTCGGTAACAGTGACCTAGACAGAATTTTTGAGTCTAATTGTATTGGGCACTCTGATGAAAATTATCCTGCTCAAGGAATGTGTCCAATTCATGGTTATTGACTCATGCCTGTTGTATATTCTTTTAGTTCAGTAGTTTTCTCACTTACCTCGTTAATCTCTTTCTTTTTAGTGTGTAATGGTATAGCTTTATATATTTACTACTGGCACTCATGATATGTCTTAATGCAGTTATGTAACACCAATTACTAGCTCCTTTCCATATATATCCTAGACCCAAAAGGTTGTTATAATTTAAATTATAATAGGAATATCTTATAAACATTACAGCCCAGTTTGCCTGTTCTATTATTAACATTATCAGTTGTTATCCTCCCTCCCCTCCTCTCTCACTACTATTTAGCCTTAGATATTAGTGTACATATAGCATTAGTAGTCTGAGAGTGACAATTTACTTGGTTTGAGACTCCTCTCTAGGTACAATGTGCAGCCTTATGTAGGTAGAGGAAGACATCAGCGATATGTGTAGTCTGGTGTTCCTTTAAACGCCATGCTGTATAGGAATAATTACAACCTCTATAATATAATTCTAATTAGAATATGGTTTGTCCATAATATAACTAATTATATAGCAAAACTATAGCTTCTCATATGTTTTATTTCTCAAAACATTAGTTTATGTTTTTGAATATACATGCATCTCTTATGTAACTTGATAGCCCTAACCCCTTGTGTGTTTTTTTTTTAGATACCCTTGGTCTCCTATATATTTACTTTGTTGGGATCAAATATATTACTGTTTAGTGGAATATCTATGCCTATTATGTTTAAGGGACTATGTTCTTGAGGGTCAGAGTTTATGTCATATTGATACAATGTAATATGCACCCTAACCTACACTGTAGGATGAGATGGCTAAGCAGGCATACCAGCAGGCTTAACATTCTATCAGCTCTATAGGCTCATTGATGGAGTCTGCGCATACAGAGTAGCCCAAACTTGCTTAGACGTTCATACATTTATTTACAGGGCTCCCTGCAAACAGATAACAAGTCACTTCATGCTTCTATTTGTAGTTTTAGAGGTACCTAATAGATAATAAGAAAACTACTTATTGACTATATCAGAGACTATGTTACACTTCACTCACTCCCACTTGAAGCGTTCAATATAACACACCCTAGCAGTTACAACCTAGAGTTGACAGCTTCCTTATATATACCAATAAAACTGTACACCACGAATGCTATCCAGTCTGAGTTAGAGAGGTTCTTATTGAATTGTATGATTAGATGGATACAAAACCATACCCAAGAACATCTACTCACCATCTAAACTGTCTATCAGCTTGCTATTACACTCTGTTTATTTATATTACCAGTAGATATGAACACAGTCTCATTGCTGCCATTGTACCTGACACTTTTGGAAGAGAATACCAACATAACAGTTGATATGATCGAAATGTGTGTTTCCACAAGCTACTGCATAAGTGTCCCATTACAATATGAATATTACTATATGCCAGTTTTCTATCCTAAGTTAAACATCTAGTTACTGATGGCACCCCTCAGATCATACTATACCTTACATCCAACATAAAAGTGGACACTAACTGTACTTAGTCCCCTGTTTTTGTATTTGCAGCGGTTTCAGGCAATTTATTTACTGGGGAGTGTATGCTCCAACTTTTTTCACATTAATAGATGCTAAGGCTAATCATCCTTCTGAATCATTTAATGTTACCATGTTACAGGCAATGACTCATCTTGTTACGTATAGATGATATATAGCTGATATTCAAGATAATAATATATGGTTCTGTACACCCCCTACAATGTAAATTTGCTTGGGAATACCCCTCTGATGCACGTTAGCCTTTTTTCTTATACGCCTATCTAGTTTTATGTAGGCCCTAAAAGATATATACAGTACTTGTTAATTGGCCCAATTATACTTACCATAACGTTTTTAAAAATCCCTTGGACATGCCCCCCCCCTCCTCTTAATTTTCGAGCGGCTTTTGCCCGCTGATTTCCCCCCAATTTTTCCTTTATATTTACTATTTAAATCTGCACTTTCACTCTACCTAAAAAAAAAAAAGAGATTTCATTAAGAATAGTCCATTTACTCTCTCATTTATTGACCAATAGCTATGTTTTGAGTATTTTCATAAGTGATCATATATCATCATGCATGAAGGGATTTTCAGCAAGTGCTTATCTACCTAGTTATTCACTATTTCCCTCAACAAAATTATTACTGACGTATATTTCTTAAGCTCCCAAACTTGTTGTATAGATTATCTTGTAACATACCAACTGTTTGTTTTTTACATACATGTGCATTATCTGTTATTGTAAATGGACAAAATATGTTATTGTAACTTTCTGTAATCTCAATTAAAAATATATTTAAAAAAAAAAAAAAAAAAAAGACCCATTACACAAACAGGAGTAAGCAGGAGTCTGTAGACTTGGGTCTACATCTGATACATTGGGGCTTAGTTAGGAGTATGAGAATCAGCACAATGTTATTAAAATATAAGCAAAACTATACATTGTTAAAAAAACACTCCCAGATGGCTTATATAAATGGATCATCTACAAAACATTTTTGAAAAGAGAAATCTAGTGTATAGTGTCCCTTTAATGGGAGCATTTTAGTTGCTGAGAATAGTTAAGATAGGCAAACAGTACCAAAATACATGGCTGTATTAAAATGAAAACACACAACAACATGACTCATCAAAATGTAACAGCTCTGTACAGTTTTGTGACACAGGTAGTTAAATGTAGGAAATAATGTGCTTCACATTACAAAACACACAGATATTCACAATTACATACACGTACTCAAAATTCCACTGTTATTTTTCTCCTACAATACGTTTAACTTTCTTCCCACCAGCAACTTGGACAATGAGCATGACGCACATGACACATTATGGTCTTTCATATTAAAGTTGCCACATTGGGGCCACACAACATAGTAGACACCACTTTTTTTCTGTAGCAGCTGCTTTTTTGTGGCTGGATGATATTGGCTTAAATTTAGTGACAGTGCGCTATTTGTAGGTCAATAAAACGCAGTAGTGCCTGATGGTTTATCACTAAAAGTAGCTATTGGGAGCTTCTGACTCAAGTCACTATAACACTGGTACCTATAATACGTGTTATAGCCTTTACAAAGTAAACGGGATTACTCGATAGAAAAATAAACTTAGCTATCCTCTCCATCACAAATAACCCTATTCATGATCACCTATTTAAAGGGACATGAAGCACATTTAAAATATGTGTAGTTAAATATTTTATAATAGCAAACCATGTCTACTCTTGTAACACTTCTGGATTGGTAAATTGATTGGGTTTAACCCTTGAAAAACAAGTTGTTAATATCATTGCAAATTGTTGCACTAAGCTACAGTAAAGAATTATAAGTATTGGTATTGGGAACTCCTTGCACATTTAACAGTCATTTTAACCCTTCCACCACAAGTTAATCCTAACAGTGACCTCTTCAGCATATTTTACCTTAAATACAACCTCCACATCATAAGTTTAACCTATTCACAATCAACATGGCACAGCTAACCTTAATGTTTACCCTGATAATGCATGTTAACCAGAATACAACCCTCCAAAGCACTTTATCTAAACCTGCCTTACTTAACTTTAACTTTATCCAACCCTAACCAATGCAATTTCCCTTTCCAAAATCCCAACTGCAAGTTTATCCTAACTGTAATCTCCCAAGTGCAGTTCACCCTTACTACAAACCCACCACCTCATATTTTGAATGGTCACAGTTAGTGATGTTTGCTGGGGGAGTCAGATTTAGGTTTAATTTACAGTGAGGAGGTTCGGGACAAAAAATGGTTTGAGTATTACTGTGTATGGGGGATAACTCAATGCAGGGATTGACTTCTTTATGATGATCCATAACTGTCATAATGTACAAATGGTTTTAGGACTTGCAGATAGGTACCAGAGCCAGTTATGTGGGCTGCTTCAAATTGTTACAGAACTGTTGCTAGCAGTAACAGGCCCCATCAGACATAGACTTATGTTTATGAGAATTTCATATTAGAGACTTGCTAAAAGGAAAGATTGCTCAGAAGAATAAGACTTGGGACCACTATTTAATGGGGTGTTTTTGCAACATAGAAATGAATAAGAAAGTTTCCAAAATGTTCATTGCTTCTCCTGTCATTGTAAAATAAAAGCAAATAAGTATTTTTCTAAGAGAACATAATAGTGCCAGTTATAGTATAATATTTTACTGCCTTCCAGAATAAATAATGTCCATTCATCATTATTATTTAGAGTTCCCAGAAGTCCCTTTTCTAGATGGTCTTTGTTTGGGCTTTCTGCAACACTGTCCTCAGCTCTTTCTACCTGCCAATATTCCCTAAATGATTGCCTAGACACCTAGGGGCATATTTATCAAGCTCCAAATGGAGCTTGATGCCCTGTGTTTCTGGCGAGCCTGCAGGCTCGCCAGAAACAGCAGTTATGAGCTGCTGGTGCAATGCTGAATACGGCAAGCGTATTGCTCACCGTATTCAGCGAGGTCTGTCAGACCTGATCCGCACTGTCGGATCAGGTCCGACAGACCTTGATAAATATGGGCCCTAGACACAATGGCCTCTATTTATCAAGGTCTGGTGGACCTGATCCGACACTGCGGATCAGGTCCGCCAGACCTCGCTGAATACGGCGAGCAATACGCTCGCTGTATTCAGCATTGCACCAGCAGCTCACAAGAGCTGCTGGTGCAACGCCCCCCCCTGCAGACTCGTGGCCAATGGGCCGCCAGCAGGGGGTGTCAATCAACCCGATCGTACTCGATCGGGTTGATTTCCGGTGATGTCTGTCCGCCTGCTCAGAGCAGTTACCGCTGCTCCATAACTTGTGTTTCTGGCGAGCCTGCAGGCTCGCCAGAAACACGGGGCATCAAGCTCCATTTGAAGCTTGATAAATATGCCCCACAGTCTATTTGATTCCACCATTGAGATTTTGCAACTCCATCCAATTCCTCCCTGACTTAACACACTGCATTCATATCCAATGCTGGAAGATCTGCTAATTTTGGTAGCTTCCCCAGTGCATAAGATTATCAATTTGATGCACCTCTAAAAATGCTATTGATGGCAGTAAGGATGCAGAGCTATATCTATCAGTAGTCCTATTAGTGCAATTCTGTTATAAAAAGTTAAAAAAAAAAATACATATAAATGGCTGATTATTAAAACTTTTAAAATCATTTAAAGTTTCTGTGTTTTGAAATATTAATATTTATATTGTTACAGTAAATTATTGCACTAAAAGACATTGACTTTTATCATAACAAATCATATTGTGAAGCACTTGTTATTGTTTATGCCTCTTGGTGCATACATATATTTTTATACAAGATTAATTGACAGCTAGGTTCACAACAGATAAGCACTGCCTTCAAACGTCTATCCCTGTACATTAGTTGTTAGCCTGCATTGTTATTGTAAACTCTACTTATGTTAAAGTAATGTCATTCTGAGTTTTAACAAGGGAGAAATATGCTTACACAGAATACTGATTGTTTTAACCAAACTAAAATACTTCTCTGAACCATCTCTATTTACACAGCCTATTTATTCTCTCCCTGTTTCATGTATGTCATTACTTTATAATATTCATGGCTACAATCTTTTGGGCCAGATTACAAGTGGTACTCTATTATTATTTGCAAACACCACTTAAAAAATCTTCTTCCTAAAAAGAAAAGAACACACCAAAAGTTAAGATCACATTTATTTAAATAAAGACATTACTTGAAATTCAAAATATAGTATTATACGGTATAATACATATTCATAACACAGTTTATACACATGTAAAAATACCAACAAACCCCCAGCTCCTATAGGCTTATTATTTATGTCCTAATTTCACTTTTCTTGTATTGTAACAAAAGAGGTTGAGTTTTGGTTGACATATGTAAATTGTATTGCCATTCAACACTATGTAAAGCTATCATTTACATTATATATTCAATGCAGATGGCGATGCTGCTTTTAAAATTCCACCAGTGCAGAGAAGAATCACCTTCCACAGAGAAGTATAGTAAAACGCCACTTGGCGAGATTGCCCTCAAACACTTATTTCAACCCTTAATAACGTCATAATCTTGATAACAAAATGGAGCCCTTTTTAAAATATTGCTATCATCAAAATGCTTTTAACATAAGGACCATGGTCCGTTACCAAATGTTGAATCCATTATGCAAATTTTAAACACTGCCTCAGTTGTATTTAAATAAATGAGAATGTTTAATAGGAATATATGTATGTGAGTTTGTGAGTGTGTGTATGTGAATGGCTGTGGATGTTTATGTGTATGCGCTTGCCTGTTGCAGTGTGCTGCTTTAGTGCAGAAGGACTAAAGTTGCTACTTGTGTGCATACTTCCAATTATTGAAGCTAAGTTGTAAGAACTGGGAAGCTAAGATCTGTGTTTTTGGGTGACTAGTGACAGGTGTCTGTGCTGGCTGAAAAAGGAGTTGATTGGTCCATGGGGACTGTCAAGGTGGCGTGTAGCATGACTGGTTGGTTTGAATTGGGGAAGAGGCAGAAGGTGAATGATTGAGAGGCGTATGTATGCTGTGGTATACTGTGTAAGCAAAGCAATAATCAGATTTGGTTTGTGTGTGTGCGTATATAATGAAAGTGTGTTTGTGTATGTGTGCACAGCAGTGATCAGATTGTTGTGTCTTTCTTTGTTGTCAAATTGAAAATGTTAATTCTGTATTTGCCTTAATTACATTTTTTTAATGGTTCAGCTTATTTGGCTATAGTTAAGCTAACAAATTAGAAAAGGAATACATAGAGATTTAATAGAAGCAGCAATGTATTTCATGCCTGACACAATTTTACTTTCTTAGCTAGAACTTAGCTAGAAATACACTTATACAAATAAAAACTGAATATTACACAAAAGAAAATTAAACCATTTTGTAAGATAATTTCGCAGCTCTGTTAAGCCATATATGTTCAATATCGGTGACCAACAGAAAAACAGGCTAGCATTTTAGAACTGTAAGGTTTCCAACTGGCTTTTCACAAGAATTATAAAAGGCATTCACATAAGCAATAAATATGTGATTAAAGGGCTAAAGCAAAACGTAAAAACAACAAAACTATGTGATTCATCATTGACAATGACAATAATGATGTAACTTCCTGTTATGTAGTTAACAATGTGGGCATTTTTTATAATTAAATCCCAACTGTGTACAGTGTAAAAGTGGGGTTTGAGATCTATGTTCAATTTGTTATTAAATCAAGAAACAATCTTGTTTGATATTATAAAATTAAAAAACAATAAAAAACAGGCAAATAAGAGGTAAAGGGGTAGATTTATCAAATGCCAGGCGGACATGATTCGCTGCAGCAAATCATGTCCACCCGGCATCGCTAAATGCTAACATACGCTGTCGGCATTTAACAATGCACAAGCATTTTTTGTGAAATGTTTGTCCAATGCCGCCTCCTGCACATTCACTGACAATTAGCCACTTACAGGGGGTGTCAATCATCCCGATCGGATCGGATCGGGATGATTGCAGTCCTCCACCTAAAAGGTGGCAGGCAAGTTAAGGAGCAGCAGTCTTACGAGCGCTGCTTCTTATCTTAGTTTCGAGTAAGCCAGAAACTTAGGGGGTAGATTGCAGCATCTGCTGCTTGTTAAATTTACCCCAAAGTCTGTAGAATTTAAAAAGTCAGTTTTTTTGATAGATTGGAATGTCACTTTTGAATTGTCCCCATACAAGATATAAGGGTGTTATCATCCCACAAAAGCATTTGAAAAGCTTGTGATAAGTAGGTTATGGTGAGGTTTCAAACAGATTGTAATGGTTTTGAAACAATGCAAAAATTCATGTAAGAAACTTCACAAGTGAATTATAATTTGAACTGCAGCTATAGAAATCATTTATTATCAGTATGCAAACTATTTAAAATTCTAAGGATTGTGAATGTTTCTGATGCAAAAAGAATTAAATATGTTCAAGTTGCGAGAGGTACAGCTCTGACTGATGGTACATTTATTGAATAGACTTACAGTAAGAATCTAATCACCAGTATTGAATGGTTTCTATATATGGTTTGCTTATTTCTCCTGCACGAGAAACTGACACATGCTTGTTCTTCTTAAAGACCTCTAAGGTCAACTAAGCATAAGAAAATCAAATTGTATTCCATCAACCTTCCACCTCAAGAGCGGGATTTGAAATACTCATTAAATACCAGCAAACAAATGTAGACAGAGCTACTTTAAGTCTGTTCTTACCTGATCCAATTACATTCATTCTCAACAGAAGTCAAAGTAAAGTCATATGCAGACATGGACCCAGTGGGACTTATGCCTAGGTCTTCGTGCACCTCATGCATGCTGATGAGGCGGTGATTATACATCTGAATGAGAAATCCTTTGCTAGTGAGCCCTTGTTATCTTTATAGCAATAAGATAAGACATAATATGATACTCTGCTTTCTCTAGGGTTCAGTCTTAAAAAAAAAAATTGTGAATCCATTTTCATTTTACATATTGTTCATTTCAAGTTTATTATGTGTATAGTATGTGTATCAGTGAAAAAACACTAACCCATATATTAGTCTATATTCACTATGATTTCAAAATGATTCAAAAGAAATAACATGTCCAATGTTAACCCATGAAACTCTGCAGTTATTAAATGAAAGTAACAAAAATGTAAAGCTTAGTGAATTAGATTTTTTTTTCTCTAAACATAATGGCCAGTCAATAAAAATAGGTGGTTATCTTGTGGAGTAAATTCATTACTAAACAAGGTATCTCCCAAAATCTTAGTGACTCTTATTGGACTAACTAGGATAAAAAGGGAGGAGACATTAGTACTTGTTTGTAATAATTTTATTTGTAAAACTAAAGGGACATTCTAATGTATAAATTTAATGGTCTCTATTTACCAAGCTGCACTTGCAGCTTCAGAGCTCCAGAGTTTTAGGTTCATATGAGCAAGCCTGAAACACTAATTAAGTAGCAGCAGTTAACCCCTCCACCACCTAAAGTGTGGCATATTTCAATCATTACAATCAGATCCCTCTGTAAGTTGGGACCTAGGGAAAGCTTTTGAGATCCTATTGTTCCGGACAGGAGGGATAGGATGAAAGATCTGGTGATTCTTGAGACCCTCTAGTTAAAGAGTAGATCCACTATTCTGTCTTCTCCATATTACTACTCAACCGGGATTACTCTAGTACTTCATTGTCTGATACATCAGGTTGTATTTCGACTGGAGAGATTTCGTATAGCCTGATATTACTAATTATTCTTCCTATCATTATATATTAGAGTCCTGATCTGTTGTTAAGTGTGTGTGACAAGTAGCAGATAATATTATTGTGACCTGTTAGTCAGATTCTGCACTTAAGTTAAGCCTCCTTTTACACCATGTCAGCAATATAGCAGGTTACTTATGCTACCTTAGCACCCCCAAAGTTAGTTAGCTAACAATCTCTTTCTTAAATGTGTATTCTCACCTGATGCAATCTACAGATTCATAGTATTCCCTAAAATTAACTGAGTCTTTATTCACATTATTCCATGACTGTATGTTGTTGACAACCCATATATGATGAGTACCTTATGCATCCAAGCTAGTTGTTAACTATTCTATGTTTGAGGGTAGCTTCCCCATACCCATTTTAGCCTCTACATGATTTATATATCACCTAGGTACATATTTAGCGTAGACTTCGCTATTTATTGAGAAACATCCAATATAGCTCTAATAGCTCCCATATGGTTTTCCATTAGATATCTACTTATCATATCCCTAAGTTAACTTCTTTACTAGCTAATATTTACATTGTCCTACAATATCCTCTTCTCATTCTATTCATTTTATATCTAAAAAAATGTTTCTATCTACTAGATTTTCTCTTACCATTACCATATCACACTAAGGCCTAAGAGTGGTCACTGTAATATACTAATCAATCTCCCCCAAATTGTATTGAAGTTCATGGGTCCATGAGTGACCCTCTGTTAGAAGACGACTAACTCTATAAAATTGAGGTTTAATTAATACCTGTCCAGTTTTAGCACTGCCATATAATCTTTTAGTGGTTGATATAGTTTTTCATTGTATCCTCTGTTTGTTGGTTACTGTATCTGATTACTCTAATTACTGCCTTTAGACGCTCTACTCAGTGTACTCATACTATAAACTGCTCAAATTTCTATATATTAATGATCTGTGGGTAGCAAATTTAAGTTTCCTTTGAGGCGTAGTGTCAGTCCATTGAGTATACTCTTTTCTGTCCACCAAATATGTAATTTTGTTTGTACCTTTAACATCCTGTAAGACAAATGTGTATCTGTTATTCATATTTACAGTTATATCTCGCTATGTTGGATTATCTAAAAACCTCAATAAAAGAATATAAAAAATAAAATAACAAAAATATTTAAACAAATATTGCATACAAAAGTTATAAGTGCTGAAAAATATGAGGTCTCAGGTGTTAGAGAAAAAAGGCAGGCAAAGGGCTTTAACATTGAGATACATACATAAACATCGCTAAAGATGGATATGTATGTATATATATATATATATATATATATATATATATATATATATATATATATATATGTGTGTGTGTGTACATATGTATTTATATATGTATTTACAGGCCTATATACATATATAAACACAAAAATACAGATGTACAAGTAAAACAACATATATATATATATAATCATTTTTATTAAAAGTTTTAACTTTGTATTTAATGTAAATATCTGACATCAAAGAATATGTTGTAAGTATTTTGAAATAGATATTCCTACATAAATATGTATATATCTATACCTTACCTATATATAATCATGTAAATATATATACAGGTATACCTCACTTTACAGTGCTTCGCTAATACAGTGCTTTGTGGAGCTGAAGTTCAAACTCCAAGGATTTTGAAACAGAGCTGTAATAATCGTGATATTGGGAGAAAAGTGACTGGCATCATTTTGTTATGCTTAGTTCGCTCTGTTTACAGCATTACAGTGCAATCTGTGTCTCAGTGTTATAATCTGGCAAATTTTACTACAGTAATTGTCACTATTTTACAGGTACAGTATTTATTAAATACTAATTAAGTACTGTGGTGTGCTAGTGTTAAACTAAACATAGCACTATTGCACATGTTTTCAAGTTTTTAAACATACTGGCAAGTGAAAAGAAAGCTTAACTGCCTTGTTTAACTTTAAGGCGGTTTTCACTTTACAGCAGGGCTGCAGTATACCTGTATATAGATATACAGTAAATTGTACTAAAATACCATCAGATATATGTAAACATATTTATTTATGAATAAATAGAACATATTCTGTTATGTGCAGAACATTGGAATGTGAAATATTCATATTTTCATTTTGGGTTAGTGCACATGAGTATACACGATCTGGTTTGCGCGAGAGTGGGGTGTGGGTGGGTAACCCACTATTAAATTAATGTATTAACCCCTAATCTGCCGATCCCCGACATCGCCGCCATAAAACAAAGTTATTAACCCCTAAACTGCTGCTCCCTAAACCTCCGACCTCCCACATCGCTGCCACTAAATAAACCTATTAACCCCTAAACCTCCAGCCTCCCACATTGCCGTCACTAAATAAACCTATTACCCCCTAAACTTCCGGCCTCCCACATCGCAAACCTTACTATTCTAATAAAATAAAAAAAGTACCAATTAAAAATCCTAAATTACAAATTTAAAAGAAATAATAATTTTACGGAAAAATTAAAAAAATCTAACATTACAAAAAAAAATAAACATTAAATTACCAAAAATAAAAACAACACTAAGATTACAAAAAAATAATAAATAAAATGATCAAAAATAAAAACAATTACACCTAATCTAATAGTTCTAAAAAAATAAAAAAGCCCCCCTCAAAATAAAAACACTCCCTAGACTACAAATAGCCAACAAAAGGGCCTTTTGTAGGGCATTGCTTTAAGTTAAACAACTCCTTTACCTGTAAAATAATCCAAAGTCCCCAACAGTAAAACCCACCTCCCAAACAACCCCCCAAAATAAAAAAACCTAACTCTAAAAAAACCTAAGCTACCCATTGCTTTAAAAGGGCATTCAGCTCTTTTGCGCTGCCCTTAAAAGGGCATTCAGCTCTTTTACAATTTGCCCAAAGCCCTAATCTGAAAAAACCCACCCCCCCAAAAAAAACTAACACTAACCCCAGAATATCAACTCATGGTTCCTGAAGTCTGGACATCCATCTCCATCCAGGCGGTGAGAAGTCTCCATCCAGGCAGCGAGAAGTCTTCATCCAGGCGGCGATATTCTTCAAATTCAAATCAGACAATAGAATGAGAGCTTCTGAAATCCTATTGGCTGTTCAAAACAGCCAATAGGATGAGAGCTACTGAAATCCTATTGGCTGATGAAATCAGCCAATAGGATTTGAGTAGCTCTCATCCTTTTGGCTGTTTTGAACAACCAATTGGATTTCAGTAGCTCTCATCCTATTGGCTGATTTTAATTTGAAGAATCAAATCAGCCACTAGGAATGCAAGGTATGCCATTTTGAAGCGGGTACCTTGCATTGAAGCTTCAGTGTACGGCAGTGGATGAAGATATTGCCGTCTGGATGAAGACTTCTTGCCACCTGGATGGAGATGGATGTCCGGATTTCAGAAAACGTGAGCAGATATTCTGGGGTTAGTAGGGCTTTGGGCAAATTGTAAAAGAGCTGAATGCCCTTTTAAGGGCAATGCCCTTACAAATGCCCCTTTAGGGGCTATGGGTAGCTTAGGTTTTTTTAGAGTTAGGTTTTTTATTTTGGGGGGTTGGTTGGGTAGTGGGTTTTACTGTTGGGGGACTTTGTATTTTTTTACAGGTAAAAGAGCTGTTTAACTTAGGGCAATGCCCTACAAAAGGCCATTTTAAGGGCTATTGGTAGTTTATTGTAGGCTAGGGGGTGTTTTTATTTTGGGGGGCTTTTTTATTTTTTTAGGGCTATTAGATTAGATATAAAAAATATATATAATTTTGTTTATTATTTTTTGTAATCTTAGTGTTTTTTATTTTTCGTAATTTTGTGGTTATTTTATTTGTAATGTTAGATTTTTTTATTTTTTTCGTAGGATTAGTTTTTTTTTAATTTGTAATTTAGGATTTTTAATTGGTAGTTTTTTATTTTATTAGAATAGTAAGGTTAGGTTAATTTATAGTTTAATGTTAGGTTTATTTTTATTTCACAGGTAAGTTTTTATTTATTTAAATATAGTTATATTTTAATTGTAATTTAAAGTTAGGGGGTGTTAGGTTTAGAGGTTAATAGTTTAATTTAGTGTTTTGCAATGTGGGAGGCTGGAAGTTTAGGGGTTAATAGGTTTATTTAGTGTTTTGCGATGTGGGAGGCTGGTGGTTTAGGGGTTAATAGGTTTTTATAATGATGTCTAGGTTTTTGGAGGCCGGAGGTTTAGGGGTTAATACATTTATTTAGTGGTGACGATGTGGGAGGCCAGAGGTTTAGGGGCTAATAACTTTATTATAGTGTTGCGATGTCAGAGAGCGGAGGATTAGTGGTTAATACCGTTTATTAGTGTCGGCGATGTTGGGGAGAGGCGGATTAGGGATTAATAACTTTTATTAGTGTCAGTGATGTTGGGTGTGGTGGATTAGGGGTGTTTAGACTAGGGGTTTATGTTAGGGTGTTAGGTTTAAATGTAACTTTCTTTCCCCCATAGACATCAATGTGGGTGCGTTATAGCGATCGCCATTCCGCACTTCAAAACACTCTCTCCCCATTGTGGGGGAAAATGTGCACTAGCACGTCAAATCAGCCCTCGGCTTTTGTGCGGTATGGAGCTTAACGCATCATAACCCACAGCAGAAGGAGGCTTTTCAGTAAATCGTAATGGCAGTGCTATGGAGAGTGAAATAACGCAACTTTTTGGCGTTATTTTCGCACTCTGTTTAGCGCAAAACTCTTAATCGAGACGTTTGTTACTTGTTAGCTGCCAAGTATTATACCTCACAACCCACTACGGATAGTGACAGTTCTGTAACAATGTTGTACACCTGCCATTATAAGTGGGGCGCTATCTGTTGCACACAAGCGATCAGTGGTATATTGGGGCTCTTTGCATGTATCAAAATCAACTTGTATTAGGAGTCGAAAGTAAACGCATTTGCTTGAGCACAATTGAATTAGCGCGTGTCAGGTTAGTGTGTCTTCAGAGCTCTGGTTAACTATTACACAAGACAAAGAAGTTGTACCAAAACCTTCAAACATATATGTAAAATTAGAGTTACACTCATAATAACACTGTCTGATAACAATTATTTTATGAAAAATTGCAATAAAAATGTTATAAGGGCTCAAAGATATAAGTTCTCAGGCGTTTGAAAAGAAAAATATGAAAAAAGCATTAACATAGCAATACATACATAGGGGGGGGGGTAGTTATCAAGCCGTCAACCTCAAATACGCTGGAATTCCGCAGCGTATTTGTGGCGAGGCTGATTCGCCTTAGTTATCAAAGGCTACAGACCGGCAAAAGTAGAATTTTGTGACATAAACTTCGATCCGCCGGACTACATAGGGGGGGGTAGTTATCAAGCCGTCAACCTCAAATACGCTGGAATTCCGCAGCGTATTTGTGGCGAGGCTGATTCGCCTTAGTTATCAAAGGCTACAGACCGGCAAAAGTAGAATTTTGTGACGTAACCTTCGATCCGCCGGACTCCGTCCGACACAGATCGATTCTTACGTCACTCCAGATGTTCCGCACACAAGTACGGCACAATCTCACTACTTTTGCTAGTTATCAAAAAACTAGCAGGTACGCTCGGCACTTTTACGGCCCAGCGTACCTGGTTTTCAAACCGCCACCCTGGAGGCGGCGGATCCCATAGGAATCAATGGGAGTCTGACCATAGAGAAAGTACAAGTTCGCTGCTGCCAGATATCCCATTGATTCCTATGGGAGCTGTCTACACCTAACACCCTAACATGTACCCCGAGTCTAAACATCACTAATCTGTCCCTCCTACACCGCCGCAAGTAAATAAAGTTATTACCCCCTAAACCGCCGCTCCCGGAGCCCACCGCAAGCTACTCTATACATATTAACCCCTAAACCGCCGCTCCCTGACCCTGCCGCAACTATAATAAGTGTATTAACCCCTAAACCGCCGCTCCCGGAGCCCATCGCAAGCTAGTCTATATCTATTAACCCCTAAACCGCCGCTCCCTGACCCTGCCGCAACCTATATTAAATTTATTAACCCCTATCCTGCCCCCCTACACCGTTGCCACCTATAATAAATTTATTAACCCCTATCCTGCCCCCCTACACCGTCGCCACCTATAATAAACTTATTAACCCCTATCCTGCCCCCCCTACACCGTTGCCACCTATAATAAATTTATTAACCCCTATCCTGCCCCCCACTACACCGCCGCCACTGTAATAAAATTATTAACTCCTAAACCTAAGTCTAACACTAACCCTAACACCCCCCTAACTTAAATATTAATTAAATAAATCTAAATAATATTTCTATTATTAACTAAGTTAATCCTATTTCAAACTAAATACTTACCTATAAAATAAACCCTAATATAGCTACAATATAATTAATAATTACATTGTAGCTATCTTAGGATTTATATTTATTTTACAGGTAACTTTGTATTTATTTTAGCTAGTTAGAATAGTTATTAAATAGTTATTAACTATTTTTTTTTTGTAAATAATTTTTTATTGAGGGTTTTTTATAATGACCACATACATAATATGACATATAAATAGTACGTTGCATATCAATGTTTGTCTCAACAATAACATAACATAGAGAAGGAACATATAATATCTGTCAAGATATAATTGAAAACCTCCTTTTACTTCTTTTTATATATCAAGATGAAAGCAGCTATTATTCCAGGCCATCGTGGTGAACACATTATGAAAGAGCACTGTAGCTACTACAAGGACCCAATTTATTATGAACATCTTAATCTTCTTATTAGAGTGTCTTGATACAAAGAACAAAGTATAGAGCAAAAGGGGAGATGGGGAAATATCAGCGGATAAGCACCGCTATGTAATTGATTTTTCTATATAGCAATAGTATTAAGTACTAATTTAAGTAGGGGAGAAAAGAGATGATAGAGGGGTATTAGCAACCAGCTAGATAATAACAATTGGAAGGTAAGAACACTAATGAGCTCAGCTATCTCAGAAATGTTAAGTGCATACGATAGTGAGGAAGATGGTGTTACTGTGCAGATGGCTTACAAATAGATGAGCTGCATAACCATCTAGGGCAACCTAGGCCATTAACTAAGGTAAGATTAGGGAGAAACTATGAAGTGAAATGGACCTACAAGGTTTTATATCCAGGAGGCATAGGTGTAGTTTGAATGTGCTTAACCCCTTAACGACCGAGGACGTGCAGGGTACGTCCTCTAAAAAAATACCCTTAACGACCAAGGACGTACCCTGCACGTCCTCGGTCTGGAAAGCAGCTGGAAGCGATCCTGCTCGCTTCCAGCTGCTTTCCGGTTATTGCAGTGATGCCTCGATATCGAGGCATCCTGCAATAACATTTTTAAGCCATCCGGTGCAGAGAGAGCCACTCTGTGGCCCTCTCTGCACCAGAGATTGTTGGCTTACCGCGTTGGTGGGTGGGAGGCTGGTGGGAGGCGGGTGGTGGCCATCGATGGCCTTGGCGACATGCAGGAGGGGCGGGATCGTGGGCGTGGGTGATCCGGGGCGCGCATTGACGCGCGCGCATGCACGGAAGGGCGGGGGCGGGCGCGTGCACGGGGAGGGAGCGGGTGGGAACCGCTACACTACAGAAAAAAGTTAAAAAAAAAATGCAAAAAAAAGGGAATAAAAGTTTTTTTTTATTAATCAATTAAGGTGTTGGGGTTTGTCTGTGAGGGGGGGTGAAGCTACACTACAGAATTTCTATTTTTTTTTTAAAAAAAACAAACGTTTTTTTCTTGAAACTGGGTACTGGCAGTACCCAAGATGGCCCCCAATAATGCAGAGGGGGAGGGTAAGAGAGCTGTTTTGGGGGTGGATCAGGGAGGTTGGAGGCTAAGGGGGGATTCTACAAAGCAGCATATGTAAATATGCTAAAAAAAAAAAAAAAAAAAAAAACCTTTTATTTTAGTACTGGCAGACTTTCTGCCAGTACTTAAGATGGCGGGGACAATTGTGGGGTGGGGGAGGGAAGGGAGCTGTTTGGGAGGGATCAGGGGGTCTGATGTGTCAGGTGGGAGGCTGATCTCTACACTAAAGCTAAAATTAACCCTGCAAGCTCCCTACAAACTACCTAATTAACCCCTTCACTGCTAGCCATAATATACGTGTGATGCGCAGCAGCATTTAGCGGCCTTCTAATTACCAAAAAGCAACGCCGAAGTCATATATGTCTGCTATTTCTAAACAAAGGGGATCCCAGAAAAGCATTTACAACCATTTGTGCCATAATTGCATAAGCTGTTTGTAAATAATTTCAGTGAGAAACCTAAAATTGTGAAAAATGTAACGTTTTTTTTTAAATTTGATCGCATATGGTGGTGAAATGGTGGCATGAAATATACCAAAATGGGCCTAGATCAATACTTGGGGTTGTCTACTACACTACACTAAAGCTAAAATTAACCATACAAGCTCCCTACATGCTCCCTAATTAACCCCTTCACTGCTGGGCATTAAACACGTGTGGTGCGCAGTGGCATTTAGCAGCCTTCTAATTACCAAAAAGCAACGCCAAAGCCATATATGTCTGCTATTTATGAACAAAGGGGATCCCAGAGAAGAATTTACAACCATTTATGCTATAATTGCACAAGCTGTTTGTAAATGATTTCAGTGAGAAACCTAAAGTTTGTGAAAAAATTTGTGAAAAAGTGAACAATTTTTTTTATTTGATCGCATTTGGCGGTGAAATGGTGGCATGAAATATACCAAAATGGGCCTAGATCAATACTTTGGGATGTATTCTAAAAATAAATATATACATGTCAATGGATATTCAGGGATTCCTGAAAGATATCAGTGTCCCAATGTAACTAGCACTCATTTTGAAAAAAAGTGGTTTGGAAATAGCAACGTGCTACTTGAATTTATGGACCTATAACTTGCAAAAAAAAGCAAAGAACATGTAAACATTGGGTATTTCTAAACTCAGAACAAAATTTAGAAACTATTTAGCATGGGATTTTTTTGGTGGTTGTAGATGTGTAACAGATTTTGGGGGTCAAAGTTAGAAAAAGTGTGTTTTTTTTCCATTTTTTCCTCATATTTTATAAAAAAAATTAGAGTAAATTATAAGATATGCTAAAAATAATGGTATCTTTAGAAAGCCCATTTAATGGCGAGAAAAACGGTATATAATATTTGTGGGTACAGTAAATGAGTAAGAGGAAAATTACAGCTAAACACAAACACCGCAAAAATGTAAAAATAGCCTTGGTCCCAAACGGACAGAAAATGGAAAAGTGCTGCGGTCATTAAGGGGTTAATATTAATATATGTAACTTAATGTAATGTTATAGGGAGTATTTTGATTTTTCATTTTTCCTTTATTTAATGTAAGGACAGATTTTCTTTTCACATCAGATCTCTGAATGTTCTATCTAACAGCGCGCCAAATAAGTTAGTGTGCGAGAGAGGGAGGAGTATCCAGTGACAAGACTTAAAGCTATAAGTGCCACAAGTCATATCAACATTCTTTAGGCATATACAGTAGTATCAGTATATTAACCTATATCTTTTTATAGTAAGATGTGACTGACGCTATCAACTACCGGTCTATGTGTTGAGGTTATGGTACCACAGTCGTGTGGTTGGCTAGTTATGCTTCCATACTGCCCAACAAACTGAGGGTCTTAAGTTAGTGACATTAGCTTCCCGCATATATTAGAAAAAAGGAAATAATGTCATGCTGAATATCCTTGTTAAGCGTATATAATCTTATGTGTAACAATTGGTAGCTACAAAAAAAATAAAAAAAAAAACCTATTATAAAGACTCTCCAGTATTCAGGTTAAATGAAATGCTAAAAGTACCAAACTGGAGTAGACTGTAGGCCTGTCAGAAAATAGTGTATTTGCAATGACTGTGCATGCTAGGGGAGCTACTCATAACGTATCTTTACTAACACCTCTAACTGTACAGTCTGTAGTGTTGTAATAAGTAGCATTAATACTTTCCGCATAATTTTAAAAATAACCTGAGGCACGTCATAGTTCTGCAGACCACATTGTAAAACGTGTGCACAAGGAGGGGCATGTACAGCTAGCCAGAGGATACATTCTTACAGTTACCTAAAGAGTGCTTACCTACCCTATGCATACATAGCTAAACCTTATTAACAATTCTTAAATAGAAGGGCACATAACATTGTTAATCTCAAGAGCACACATTAACTATATAGTGTAATAATATATTATCTGGTATCAAACATAAACATCCTGGGTAAAACATAATGGGCTAGCAAATAAATCTGTCCCTCGAAAAGTCATCAAGCTAAGTAGCCGTCATTAGGAAATGGAGGTCCAGAATGAGAGTGTTACAGGTCACATATTTGTATGACCATAGAGTGAAGTGACCAACTCTGTGTACCGTGTAGAATGAGTTTAAAGTTAGAAGATCAGTTTTTGAATAGGGTGTGCTGACCTATCAGCTCAAGTTTGCAGGGAGTTTACAGATTGGCGATTCGATAATCTTCTTTATGTTGCCGTAAGAGACCGTAATCACCTGTCATGCATTGTGTTTAACCAATTCCCTTACGGGTATAGCTCTTCTTACATCTACATTTGTGAAGGCTCAAGATAGCAGGAGTTGCCTTTAGGTGCACAAATTGGATCAGAGCTCCCGAGACTGAGGGCTGTAGGTGGGCAAAAGAGTCTAAGGTTGCGGTGGATTCTACTAGTGAGGGTTTCACAGAGCAAATTTTAACTATCTTTATCTCCTGTACAGAGGGTAAGTCGCCATAAGGTAGTAGGAGATTGTCCGTGTTTACCCACCTCAGCGTCAGTGACCTGATTATTGCACTCTCACTCTCTGCAGCGGATAGGGCGCATGCTGTATCTGGGTCTTCCACTTTAATCTGTGAAATCTGTGACTCTTGCGGCTGTCTGTCCGACGTCTCTCTAGAGGCTTTAGCAAGTGACATGACCTCCGTTGCTGTGAATGAATGGTCAGGACGGCTAGAGTATGTCTCACGTATGATTCCGGTCGCCATTTTCCCCTCCTCATGCGGGTGCCTGTTAGGGCGGGCTTTTAGTAAAGATAATAGCTGCCCAAGGTTGCTGTCCATTTTCCGATCCAAGGTGATCAATAAATCTTTTAATGTGCTGAATGAGGACTCTTCCATTATGAGATATAACTGTACCCCTCAGAAATAGCAGTGAGAGAGTGCTGCTTAACCCAGCAGACCGGGGGGGGGATATGGGATTGATAGAAGGCAGCTGCCGATTCTGTCCAAGCGTCAGATACACGATTCTTTAGTAGCAAGTAGCATAAACTGGGTATCAATGAATTCAGCTCATTCTCATAATTCTAGAGCTCTCAGATCTAATGCGGGCTTTCCAACTATGAAACTTATAAATAGAATGCTGGCTTTAGAAAGCCCGGAGCTTCTGAGTTTTGCTTCCAGTCATGGCAGCTGCTAGGACACGCCCCCGTTATTAACTATTTATAATAACTGCCTAGCTAAAAGAAATACAAAATTACCTGTAAAATAAATCCTAACCTAAGTTACAATTAAACCTAACACTACACTATCATTAAATAAATTAAATAAACTACCTACAAATAACTACAAATAATTCTGATCAGCTAATAGAATGCAAGCTCAATCTGATTGGCTGATTGGATCAGCCAATCGGATTGAACTTGAATCTGATTGGCTGATTCCATCAGCCAATCAGATTTTTCCTACCTTAATTCCGATTGGCTGATAGAATCCTATCAGCCAATCGGAATTGAAGGGACGCCATCTTGGATGACGTCCCTTAAAGGAGCCTTCATTCGTCGGTAGTTCGTTGGGAAAGAAGGATGTTCTGCGTCGGCGGGATGAAGATTCAAGACCCGGCTTCGAAGATGACCTCGCCCGGATAGAAGACTTCTTCAGCGCCTCTTGGAAGATGACCTCGCCCGGATGGAAGATTTCTTCAGCGCCGCTTGGAGGATCACTTCATCGGATGGAAGATTTCTTCAGCGCCCCTTGGAGGATAACTTCTGCCGGTCCGGATGTCCTCTTCAGTTCCATCGGTGGCTCGGCTGAGTGAAGACAACTAAAGGTAGGATGATCTTCAGGGGATTAGTGTTAGGTTATTTTAAGGGGGGTTTGGGTTAGATTAGGGGTATGTGGGTGGTGGGTTTTAATGTTGGGGGGGTTGCATTTTTCTTTTACAGGCAAAAGAGCTGAACTCTTTGGGGCATACCCCCATAAAAGGCCCTTTTAAGGGCTGGTAAGGTAAAAGAGCTTTGAACTTTTTTAATGTAGAATAGGGTAGGGCATTTTTTTATTTTGGGGGGGTTTGTTATTTTATTAGGGGGCATAGATTAGGTGTAAGTAGCTTAAAATTGTTGTAATATGTTTTTAAATGTTTGTAACTTATTTTTTTTATTTTTTGTAACTTAGCTTTTTTTATTTTTTGTACTTTAGTTAGTTTATGTAATTTTATTTAATTGTAGTTATTTGTAGGTAGTGTATTTAATTTATTTAATGATAGTGTAGTGTTAGGTTTAATTGTAACTTAGGTTAGGATTTATTTTACAGGTAATTTAGTATTTCTTTTAGCTAGGTAGTTATTAAATAGTTAATAACTATTTAATAACTATTCTAACTAGCTAAAATAAATACAAAGTTACCTGTAAAATAAATATAAATCCTAAGATAGCTACAATGTCATTATTAATTATATTGTAGCTATATTAGGGTTTATTTTACAGGTAAGTATTTAGTTTTAAATAGGAATAATTTATTAAAGTATAGTGTAGTGTTAGGTGTAATTGTAACTTAGCTTAGTTTTTATTTTACAGGTAAATTTCTCTTTATTTTAGCTAGGTAAGCTATTAAATAGTTAATAACTATTTAATAGCTATTGTACCTAGTTAAAATAAATTGAAAGTTGCCTGTAAAATAAAAATAAATCCTAAGATAGCTACAGTATAATTATTATTTATATTGTAGCTATATTAGGGTTTAATTTATAGGTAAGTATTTAGTTTTAAATAGGATTAACTTAGTTAATAATAGAAACATTATTTAGATGTATTTAATTAATATTTAAGTTAGGGGGGTGTTAGGGTTAGTGTTAGACTTCGGTTTAGGGGTTAATCATTTTATTACAGTGGCGGCGGTATAGTGGGGGGGCAGGATAGGGGTTAATAAATTTATTATAGGTGGCGACGGTGTAGGGGGGGCAGGATAGGGGTTAATAAGTTTATTATAGGTGGCGACGGTGTAGGGGGGGCAGGATAGAGGTTAATACATTTAATATAGGTTCCTCCGGGTTCAGGGAGCGGCGGTTTAGGGGTTAAACTATTTTTTTTATTTGCGGCGAGGTGCGGGATCAGCAGGATAGGGGTTAATAACTTTATTATAGAGGGCGACGGTATAGGGGGGGGTAGGATAGGGGTTACTAGGTATAATGTAGGTGGCAGCGGGAGCGGCGGTTTAGGGGTTAATACATTTATAAGACTTGCGGCAGGGTCTAGGAGCGGCGGTTTAGGGGTTAGTAACTTTATTTAGTTGCAGGGGGCTCCAGGGGCGCCGGTATAGGGGGTAGAACAGTGTAGTTTAGTGTGAGTGCTTAGTGACAGGCTAGCAAGAAAGCTGTCTAACAGCCGAAGAGCAGCGAGATCGGATGAGTGATAACTCTGACAGTCCGCTGCTCAACGCCCCGCGGCTTTTTGACAGCTTTTTTTGATAACTTAGGTGTATTTTTTCAGGTCCGCGGCGGCGAAGGTAGGCGAGCTTAGGCAGGCGTATTGGGCCGGCGAAGGCAGGAAAGTTGACACGTTGATAACTACCCCCCATACACGTCTAAATAGGTTTATGTGTATAAATGTGTATATGCGTGTACAGATGTACTGTATTTATGTTTTTAGGTGTTTTACAGTATATTTACTGTACATATTTCCCATTCCAATGTATTTAACTTAAAGGAAAATCTCCTTTTTATTCTTAAATACATATATATATATATATATAAACAAAGAGGTATTGGCGCACATCAATTTTCAAAAGCACAACATATTTTTTTGAACTGCTGCAAAAAAATTGCCTGCAAACAACATCAAGAGACAACTATTCTTTTTAAATAATATTGGGATCTTAGTCACACAATATGGCCATATTCTGTTTAGCCAGTCACCAACTTACAAGGTGCCCCAATTAGACTGGTCCTAACACTACTTTGCCACAGAGGGCTGAATCATTCCTGCTTTTACTCTCCATAATAGAATGAGACTCCCTGGCTTTTTATTCACAACTATTACACTGCCATGAGCACACCTGAGCTTGGGTGGGGTGCTTAAACCAATGGGAGATGGTCAGTCTCCCTGATTACTTTTAAGTACAAATACAAAATTTGGTTTTTTAGCACACCTTACAAAATTTATATACAACATTGTCTCTTGATGTTGTTTGCAGGCAATTTTTTTGCAGCAGTTCAAAAAAATATGTTTTGCTTTTGAAAATTGATGTGCGCCAATACCTCTTTGTTTGTGTAATTACTGGGTCATATTGGCAGCACTCACAGATGTTGTATATAAATTTTGTAAGGTGTGCTAAAAAAACAAATTTTGTATTTGTACTTAAAAGTAATCAGGGAGACTGACCATCTCCCATTGGTTTAAGTACCCCACCCAAGCTCAGGTGTGCTCATGGCAGTGTAATAGTTGTGAATAAAAAGCCAGGGAGTCTCATTCTATTATGGAGAGTAAAAGCAGGAATGATTCAGCCCTCTGTGGCAAAGTAGTGTTAGGACCAGTCTAATTGGGGCACCTTGTAAGTTGGTGACTGGCTAAACAGAATATGGCCATATTGTGTGACTAAGATCCCAATATTATTTAAAAAGAATAGTTGTCTCTTGATGTTGTTTGCAGGCAATTTTTTTGCAGCAGTTCAAAAAAATATGTTGTGCTTTTGAAAATTGATGTGCGCCAATACCTCTTTGTTTGTGTAATTACTGGGTCATATTGGCAGCACTCACAGATGTTGTATATAAATTTTGTAAGGTGTGCTATAAAAAAAAAATTTGTATTTGTATATATATATATATATATATGTATATATATATATATATATATATATATATATATATATATATATATATATATATATATATATTACTATACCTACTGTATATATCTATTCCTAGAGATATATATGTATAGATATGTATTTTAAATAAACAGTATACAACATATATGGAAATATATATTTAATAATATAAAGTACATTATTTTCTAGGTGAAAAATATAGGAATGTAAAATATGCATTTTTCACATTGTGTTTCGCAATTTAGATTTAAAAGCAGTCGGGTTAGAGAACATGAAAACTTAGTAATCTTTAGGTGTGTTATTGAAACACTACATGTAAAATATTTAAAAAAAATAATTAAAAAATAATTAATTATACTGCAAAATATATAGCTTTTTTTCTATGGGTTATTTAGAATATTTTACAGTATGTTTAATAATATTTAATAGTTTTTTTTAATTTGTTAAATATTTTATATAGATTATTTTAATAATGCGCTTTAAGATTATTCAATTTTCATGTGCACTAATCCGATGTGGGAAGTCCTATGTAGGCAAAATTGAATGTATGCTAAAAGAGTGAATGGCAGTACATAGATCTAGCGTAACAGCAGAGGTAAATACAGGTAAGACCGATCAACCAGTGGCCAAACATTTTTTGGAGTGTAGACATCCTACATCAAGCTTGAGATGTGCCCCAATAGACCAGATAGTACAACAGGTCGGGGATACTACTCCAGAGGGTGGCAAGTTGGATATATGAATTGGACACAGTCCAACCCAAAGGGTTGAACACATATTTATCTTTGACATGCTTTCTATAAAGAGGGTGAGATGATACACATTCAATAGTGATGTACTTAATTATTTTGGAGGATAAATGTTGGGTTCATCCAGTACTGATGACATTGTATTTCCTTTCTTTCAGCAAGTCCACAAAGAAAAAATAGAAGCAAAGAATGCAGTTTTGTTAATATTTAATATTGTTTATTACTAGGTGGCGATGTGAGGCTAAATACAGAGAAACGTAGATGAGTGACGTCAGCTGTGGGAACCTGACGCAAAATTAAGAAGCTCAGGGTATTTAAACAGTTCAATATACAATATGAATTATAGAATGATGGAATGATGAAATTATGAATAAAATGAGTAAATGTAGATAATGCAGATTGAAGCATATTATTTTTGGGAGTCTTACCTTATTTCTATGGATGACTTCTTATATCAAAAGAGAAGCAGACGGATAGTTTCCCCAACAGATTTGTCAGAGAACCTTTAACTACCTTTCAGAAACAACATATTCTATGGGACAATATACTACAAAATACTACCATAAATGTGGGCCATTGATTGCAACCAAGATTTGTTAATTTGCACACACAACAAAGTATTTTTCCTAACAAATTCATTAAAGACCATGTTGCAAACATGAATACACCCCAATTAAAGTCATAAGAGCAAAGCTAAATGTCTGACAACAAATTCCTAATTAACAAGAATTCAACTACAGGTGAGTCTAATTATTCATTAAACAGGTGTCCAGCAGACTCCTTCCCGTGTCATGCTGTCAGCAATGGCACCACATGGAAGAGAAATGTCACAAGGCCTGAGAAAGAAAATAATTTCTTTACACAAGAGAGGTGAAGGCTACAAGAAGATTAACAAAGCTTTACTTATCAATCATAATACTGTATCAAAAGTGATACAAAAATGTAAGAAAGATGGAACTGCAACCATCTCACAGAGATGTCCAGGCCATCCATGGAAGTTAATACCTCGACAGGAGCGTCTTCTGATGAGAAGGGTGCAAGTTCACTGCAGTTAGCTAAAAAAGTAGAAAGTGGTGATTGTTTTCCTGGGACACAATACGGCGTACACTGCAGAGGAATGGCATGCATGGATGTTGTCCATGAAGAAAGCCTCTCCTAAAGCCCATGTACAAAAAACCCTGCCTAGAATTTGCCAGGATACATGCTGAAAAAGAAGAAGACTACTGGGACTCTGTACTCTGGAGTGATGAGACCAAGATAAATGTTTTTGGAACTGATGGCTTCAAAAATGTGTATGGCATCACAAAGGTGAGGAGTACAATGAAAAATGCAGGGTGGTAAAAGAATCCACCGATGGTGAATTCTTTCCCCACCCTGCCATTTTCCGAATCCACCGGGATGCAGCGAAGGCAAACAAAGCATTTAAAAATAAAAAAAACACCACCCACATGATGTATAACAAAAAAAAACTAGCCTCCTACATGAAGTATTAACACATACACCGCAAACCTACACATCGCAAAATAATAAAGTAATTAACCCCTCAATCCCTTAACCATCAACCACCCACATCGCAATAAACCTAATTACCCTATTAACCCCTAAACCGCAAACCCCTACATCGCAATACACCTAATTACCCTATTAACCCCTAAACCGCAAACCCCCCACATCGCAATAAAAATAATTAACCTATTAACCCCTAAACCGCAAAAACCTCACATCGCAATAAACCTAATTAACCTATTAACCACTTAAACCGCCAAAACCCACAATGCAAATAACTAATTAAATTACTAAGCCCCCCTAACCTAACAACCCCTAACCTAACACCCCCTAAATTAACACAAATTAACTAAACTTAAAAAACACTAAACATACAAAAAAGAGCTAAGATTACAAAAATAAAAAAGGCTAACATTACAGAAAATAAAAAAACACAGTTTACAAAATTAAACCTAATCCCTATGAAAATAAAAAAGCCCCCCAAAATAAAAACACCCCCTACTCTAAGAATAAACTGCCAGTAGCCCTTAAAATGTTTTTTTGCAGGGCATTGCCCCAAGATAAACAGCTCTTTTACATTAAAAATATTCAAAGTCCCCCCTAACAGTAAACCCCCACACGCAACAAACCCCCCAAGATAAAAGAACCTAACACTAAAAAACCTAAACTACCCATTGCCCTGAAAAGGGCATTTGTTTGGGCATTGCCCTTAAAAGGGCATTGAACACTTTTACTGCCCATCCCTAATCTAAATAAAACAACCCCCCCAAAAAACCTTAAAAAAACCTAAGTCTAACCCCCAGGTTGGTACTCACCGTTCCTGATGTCCGGCGGAGAAGGTCCTGTTCCAGGCAGTGAAGTCTTCTTCCAAGCGGCAACCTCTTCTTTCTTCTTCCAGGAACAATCCGGCGTGGAGCAGAGGGCAGAGCTAAAGACCGGAGACCCTGGAGCTGAAGACCGACGATCCTGGAACTGAAGACCGGCGATCCTGGAGCTGAAGACCGGTGACAGCGGAGCCATGGAGCATGGAGGATCCTCTTCATACGATCGCCGTCGTACACTGAATAATGAATTCAAGGTACACGATTAAAGATGGAGTCCCTTGAATTCCTATTGGCTGATTTGAATTTGAAGAATCAAATGAGAGCTGCTGAAATCCTATTGGCTTATTTAAACAGGGGACTTTGTGTATTATGGGGGGACTTTGTGTATTTTTAATATAAAAGAGCTGTTTATCTTGGGGCAATATTCTGCAAAAAGCCCTTTTAAGGGCTACTGGCAGTTTATTCTTAGATTAGGGTTTTTTTTTATTTTGGGGGGGGCTTTTTTTATTTTCATAGGAATAAGGTTTAGCTTTGTAAACTTTGGTAATTAGTTTTTTTATTTTCTGTAATAGATTTTTTTTATTTTCTGTAATTTAGGTTTAAGTTTTGGGGGTTAGACTTCGGGGATTTTTTAAATATTTTTTTTTAGATTAGGGATGGGCAGCAAAAGAGCTGAATGCCCTTTTCAGGGTTTTTTTAGTGTTAAGTTTATTTATTTTAGTGGGTGGTGGGTTTTACTGTTAGGTGGGACTTAGAATTTTTGGTAACTGCAAAAGAGCTGTTTAACTTAGGGCAATGCCCTACAAAAAGCCCTTTTAAGGGCTATTGGCAGTTTAGCATTAGATTAGGGGTGTTTTTATTTGGGGGGGGGGCTTTTTTATCTTCATAGGGATTAGGTTTTATTTGTTTATTTTTTTTCTGTAGTTCAATTTTTTTTGTTTTAGTAGCAACACAGACTGAGAGGAGTGAGAGAGCAATTGAGAGGGGAGATTGAGCAAAAGAGAGGGGAGAGAGAGAGCAAAAGAGAGGGGAGAGGGGAAACAAAAGATAGGGGAGAGGGAGAGCAAAAGAGAGGGGGGAGAGAGAGCAAAAGAGGGGGGAGAGATCAAAAGAGTAGGGGAAGAGAGAGCAAAAGAGAGGGAGGGAGAGAGAGAGCAAAAGAGAGGGGAAGAGAGCACAAAAGAGAGGGGGAGAGAGTGCAAAAGAGAGGGGGGAGAGAGTGCAAAAGAGAGGGGGAGAGAGAGCAAAAGGGGTAGTGAAATAATTCACCTGGATGGATTCTTTCACCACCCTGCTATTTTTGGAATCCACCTGCATAGACCTGGATAGCAGGGTGGTGAAAGAATCCACCTTGATGCAGCGTAAGCTGCATCCAGGTGGGGTCTTTTACCACCCTGCCATTTTCGGAATCCACCTGGAAGCAGTGTAAATTGCATCCAGGTGGATTCCGAAAATGGCAGGGTGGTTCCATTACCACAATAGACTGTCCTTCTGAAAATAGATTCCCACTATTACTGGAATAATATAAATATATCCTTTTAAGATTCCTATTTGTTATATTAATTTTCTACATGTTCAATTGCACATTTATTATATTTATGAGTTTCTGACCTTTTCAACATTAGATATTACATGTAACTTATCCGTGATAAGAAATTGTACCTCTCAAATAAGATCATCCTATTCGGCAGCAAAACATAATAAAGAGGTTCTATTGAAAGACTTGTTTATAAAGTTAAAATTTAAGGTATCAATGTCAGTTCTGTACTGTTCTGATTTGTGATATAATTGTTCAATTTTAAGATACTATATTTTACAGTGAAGTTCACAAGATTTATGTTATTGATCTATTCTTTTATATGTTTGACAAAATGTGCAACATACTGATGTAACTTGATTTGAGTTGTGTGACTTATCAATACCTTAATAAAAAATTATGTAAAAGAAAATCTTACTTTTCAAAAAGGGGTGTACTCATTTATGCTGAGCACTGTATATAGAAATGTGTATTTACAATTAAAAAACATTATCCTGTAAGTGAAGAACATTGGGATGTTAAATATGTACAGTAAATATACAATAAAACACATAAATACATAGCTACATATGTATACACCTTTTGCACATGTCGGGTTAGTGCTTGTGCACAAACTTTTTACTTTCAACTCGTAATATGAGCGCAACTCAATGTGTGCCTTCATCTACTGCTGTTTATGCTCAAATGCTCTACTCGTAATCTAGCCCTCTAGTCAGTATGGGTCTCCATAGGTTCTAGTTCAGACATTTTTAAACATGTCCTTAGGACTCCTTAACAGGACAGTTTCTTTAGGATATCTGAACTGGAGCACAGGTGAAAAAATCAGTAGATTAGTAAACATGGTAGTTAACCTGACTTCACCCAAGATAATTCTGAAAACCTGGCATGTTAGATAGGCCTGAGAACAGGTTTGGAAACCCCTGATCTAGGTAATAGTTTTTGTACAGAAATTCTGATGGACTGTAAGATAATCAAATTTAGTTAAATATAAAATGCTCCAATGAAATAGAGCATTTTTATTTTTTGCATTAAAACATCACTTTGAAACCAATCAAAATACAGCACACAAAAAAGGGCAATACATCTGCTGCTCTCAGTATTAGAAATAGTTTTTATTAATGTTATTATAATGTGATTTTTAAAGCAATAAGCAATCCTGTAACCAGAAAGGCCTTCATAGCATTGTTGCACACGTTTATATTTTCCTTTTGAACAACATAGCAAAAAAGTAGTTTGATAACGCTATCCATTATTTAAAAAAAAAAAAAAAAAAAAAAATAAAGATGCATAAAAACAGAATCTTATCTGATCCTGCTATGCAGCTAAATCAATGTAAATGGTTGTAGGTCTGATAGATTGGAGTAGGGATCACAAATAGCTCTTTAAAGTTGGTACCATTAACCAAGAGGTCTGATAGATTGGAGTAGGGATCACAGATAGCTCTTTAAAGTTGGTACCATTAACCAAGACGCTGTACAGATTCCTGTCAGAAAAAAAATAGCATACTAATAAAATACTTAAAACAAGTGCATATAAACATAAGAAATATTGGTCACTAGTAAAAAAATTATATGCACTTATGTATTTGTGCACATCTTATAGAATTATGGAATTGGTGTACTAGTTGTTTCTTATGGACCAGTGTAGCAACATGCAAAAGCTTACAGCTGTGACTAACTGGAGGCCAAGGGACTACATGTAGCCTTAAGAGGCATCCAATGCATCTCAAGTACCTTCTTTCAAAATGAAAGTGTCCTTTTATTTTTACTTACGAGCACCAATAAAGGTGCTGTTAATATTTTATTGACCACAACAAAAAAACTTTTTTTCTAAGTTAAAGATACACATCCGTCATCAGTTTACATTGACCAGATTTACTCACATACGCCTAGATTTAGAGTTTGGCGTTAGCACTCAAAAGCAGCGTTAAGGGGTCTTAACGCTGCTTTTTACCGCCCGCTGGTATTTAGAGTCAGTCAGGAAAGGGTCTAACGCTCACTTCCAAGCCGCGACTTTTCCATACCGCAGATCCCCTTACGCCAATTGCGTATCCTATCTTTTCAATGGGATCTTCCTAACGCCGGTATTTAGAGTCTTGGCTGAAGTGAGCATTAGACCCTCTACCGACAAGACTCCATCCGCAGAAAAAAGTCAGTAGTTAAGAGCTTTCTGGGCTAACGCCGGTTCATAAAGCTCTTAACTACTGTGCTCTAAAGTACACTAACACCCATAAACTACCTATGTACCCCTAAACCGAGGCCCCCCCACATCGCTGCCACTATAATAAAAATTTTTAACTCCTAATCTGCCGACTGCACACCGCCGCCACCTACATTATCCCTTTGAACCTCTAATCTGCTGCCCCTAACATCACCGACACCTACATAATATTTATTAACCCCTAATCTGCCCCCCCCAACATCGCCGCTACCTTACCTACACTTATTAACCCCTAATCTGCTGATCGGACCTCGCTGCCACTCTAATAAAGTTATTAACCCCTAAACCGCCGCACTCCCGCCTCGCAAACCCTATAATAAATAGTATTAAAAATCTGCCCTCCCTAACATCGCCGCAACCTAACTTCAAGTATTAACCCCTAATCTGCCGACCGGACCTTGCTGCTACTATAATAAATGTATTAACCCCTAAAGCTAAGTCTAACCCTAACTCTAACACCCCCCTAAGTTAAATATAATTTTATTCTAACAAAATAAATTAACTCTTATTAAATAAAGTATTCCTATTTAAAGCTAAATACTTACCTGTAAAATAAACCCTAATATAGCTACAATATAATGAATAATTATATTTTAGCTATTTTAGGATTTATATTTATTTTACAGGCAACTTTGTATTTATTTTAACTAGGTACAATAGCTATTAAATAGTTATTTACTATTTAATAGCTACCTAGTTAAAATAATTACAAAATTACCTGTAAAATAAATCCTAACCTAAGTTAAAATTAAACCTAACACTACACTATCAATAAATTAATTAAATAAAGTAACTACAATTACATACAATTAAATAAACTAAACTAAATTACAAAAAATAAAAAAAGATTACAAGAATGTTAAGCTAATTACACCTACTCTAAGCACCCTAATAAAATAACAAAGCCCCCCAAAATAAAAAAAATTCCCTACCCTAATCTAAATTAAAAAAGTTAACAGCTCTATTACCTTACCAGCCCTTAAAAGGGTTTTTTGCGGGGCATGCCCCAAAGAAATCAGCTCTTTTGCCTGTAAAAAAACACACAATACCACCCCCCAACATTACAACCCACCACCCACATACCCCTACTCTAACCCAAACCCCCCTTAAATAAACCTAACACTACCCCCCTGAAGATCTCCCTACCTTGAGCCGTGTTCACCCAGCCAGGCACCGATGGACCAAAAGAAGACATCCGGAGCGGCAGAAGCCTTCATCCTATCGGGGCAGAAGAGGACATCCGGACCGGCAGACATCTTCATCCAAGCGGCATCTTCTATCTTCATCCATCCGACGAGGAGCGGCTCCATCTTCAAGACCTCCGGCCTGGAACATGCTTCTTCAATGACGACTACCCGACGAATGAAGGTTCCTTTAAGTGACGTCATCCAAGATGGCGTCCCTCAAATTCCGATTGGCTGATAGGTTTCTATCAGCCAATCGGAATTAAGGTAGGAAAAATCTGATTGGCTGATTGAATCAGCCAATCCGATTCAAGTTCAATCGGATTGGCTGATCCAATCAGCCAATCAGATTGAGCTCGCATTCTATTGGCTGATCGAAACACTGATCGGAAACTTTGAAAGTAAAAGGTATTTTATATATCTGCCACCTTAAGCATCGATTTGCACAATCAATATTCTTTCTTTTTGCAAGCCAATTCTATTGTGAGGCTTTTTTGGGGGGAACCTCTGTATTTTGATCGCTTGTGTGGTTTATCTTCTGCGCGGGTCAAAAAGTTTTGAGCAGAATAAATGATAATCACAAAAGGGACCCTCCTCATTCACTTACTCCTCCTCACTCATACCCACATCCACCAAAAACAGAACAAAAATGAACTAATGAAGTAGTCAAAACCCAAAAATTAATAGATCAAAAAATAAAAAAAAATAAAAAGTTGCAAAAAAATATTCACAAAAATATATTAATATATACAACCCCCAAGGCGTTCCAAGGGGGAAAATGACTGTCATCACCTATAAACAGAGACACTATTTAGTGTATAGACCGGCTGTAATCCAGTATTCTCCAAGTGGTGGTATCGTTTACCATATGTCAACACTCTAAGGTTAAGTCCCAATGTATTTAAAGCATTCTCGAGACCAAACTTGATACAAAGTATTGCCTTTTGGGATTAAACACACAATTGTGTCCTGTCACGCTTGTACATCTATCGCTGTTAACCTTTGAAAGTCAATGTTAATGTGTGGCAGTGTGTAGTGGTCCAAACTCTCATAAACTGAATGCTGAATTTTCACTCACTCTGACCACCGATATTACAACTTAAGCCCACTTTTAACTGTATACCCACATCTAGTATCCAATACTTGCAATTTCTGCCAATGGGTCCGTAACTCTGGGTTGGTGTCCGTGAGTCTCTTTCAGTTACTGTGCGTAAGTTATGTCCGTGTGTAAGAGTCTCCCACCTCACTGTCAGTCTTCAACAGCGTCTCTGTGTCTTAACGTATCTTAGCATTACAGCATGCAGCAACACAGTCTGGAACAGGTGATGGCATCACACAATCTCCGACGTGCATTTTGGGACTCCGCCCTTTGTCAAGGAGTATGGATTGGATGACGAATAGCTGATATTTAAAGTCATAACCTGGCATTCATTGGTTTCTGCCATACAACCCCCATACATACGTCATACAATGGAGGAGGACACAGCATTTCTAGTTAACTTATGCAGATTCTCTGAAATCCTGCCTTACATTTTTATAAATTGACAGCTTTATACATATTTACACGTATCAGCTTTTCACATATGTATGCCGAGATTGTTAAAAAAGAAACCAACCCTCCTCAACCCTACAAACTCATATAAAGTTGCCCCAGAAAATGTCTCTATTAAGACCCCTGGGTGCTAAAGTATCCAATCTCCTGATACATTGGTCCTCTTTCTTAAACAGTAATTTCTCCCTATCTCCACCACATCTGAGGGTGGTACAACATTGACTATCTGAACCCTTAGTTGGCTTTTATTGGGAGAAGATACTGTAAAATGGTGTGCCACTGGGGCATCTTTATTCAGCTTACCAACAGTTGTTTTGTGTTGGTGTATTCTGTATTTGGCGTACTGGGTTCTCTCGCAAACATATGCCAAAACACAGGGACATTTAATTGCGTAAATGATATATTTTGAATTACATGAAAAACGCCCTTTTATGGGAATCCACCTGCCTGAATGTGGATGTGTCACAAAGTCACCTTGTTGCATTGAGTTACATTGTGCACAATTCATGCACACAAAACAACCTTTTTTAACCATGTGCAGGGGCTTCATTATAGTACCCTGGTCAGCCCTGATAAGATCATCTCTTAGGTTTTTATTGCGTTTATATGAAAATAGCGGAATGTCAAGGAAAATACCCTTGACTTCACTGTCTTCCTGCAATAAATGCCAGTTTCTTAAGATAATAGATTTAAGTCTCCTACTGTGAAGGCCATATTGGCATACAAATGGAACAGAGAATTTCATGGGTTTTGGAGTTTTTTTCTGAAAGAGAGTTACCCTCTCAATCTCTGCCACTGTGGCCAAATTCAAAGCTAGCACTTCTGTTGGATAGCCTCTACGGGTAAATTTTCTAGCTATCTCATCCAACCTCTGTTGACAAGTCAATGGATCATCAACTATCCTTTTGGTTCTCAGCAGTTGGCTGAATGGCATATTTTTAATCAATTAAGGTGGGTAAACACTCTCATAATGCAATATAAAGTTCCTGTTTCCTATGTGAATAGGTCATACCTCAGGCAGTCCCCCTCCACAGCCACCATGGTGTCTAGAAAACTGACACTTGCATAGCTATATTCAACTGTAAATTTCAGATAATCATTGGACAGATTCAATCGGGAGACAAATTGTAGCAATTCATCCATCTCCCCTGTCCATACAAAGAAGGCATTGTCTATATATCTATGCCAGCCTATCACTGAGTTTCTATAGCCCTCATCAGTGTATATTACCTCTTCCACAAATTTCCCAACAAAGAGGTTAGCGTATGTCAGGTCTACGTTTGAACCCATTGCGGTCCCCTTCTTTTGGACATAGAAAGTGTCTTTGAAGATAAAATAATTCTCATATAGAATAATCTCAAATAAATCATGTATTAAAACACTAGATTAGAAAACACTCTATGCCCAACTAATATGGGATTGAGGTATAAAGGCTTGCAATGTCCATTGTGACAAGGATGCTATGGAGGGGGGGCAACCAGAGATGCAATTCTACTCAAAAAATCTGTAGTGTCTTGTAAATATTATTGTACATACCCCAGAAGTTGTCTGATCAGATGATCTAAAATTATTGCCAGAGGTTGGCAATATGTAAAATACAGGGATAATTGGGTTATCCTTAGTCAGAAATTTAGCCTGTTTTTGTGTAATTAGGTCCATAAGCAGCGCTTCCTCTCTTACCTTCCTAATTTTTAGTTAAATCTTAAAGTGGGGTCGAATGGTATCGTGTTCTAATTACACTTATCTGATAATTGGCGTGTGACTTTGTTTTGTATTTGATTTTGCTCATTATTTATCACCAAAGCCCCACCCTTATCAGCAGGTTTCAAAACAATCTCCTTATGGTTTTGTATATCTCGGATCAAACCTCTCTCAGATGCTGTGAGGTTAAATTTAGTTTTACATTTGAAGTTTCTTCTCAATTTCTTAAATTGGTGTTTCACTACTGCAATATACTGTATGTCTCCACTGATTAATTGGTAGGGGGAGGATTAAAATTACTCTTTGGTTTAATATTTTTAGTGTGAAATTGAAATGGAGTATTCTCAACCTCTCGACTGGGAGTGTCCTCCTTATTTACAAAAAAATTATTTAAGGTTTCCAAAGAATTTTTGCAAATCACATTCAATTGAGAAAAAGTCTGGTAAAGATGTTGGTAAAAACAGCATCATCAATGGTTAACCCTGAGATATTTACTACTAAATTATCTTCCATTACCTCCTGTTCTGTCTTGTTGATATCTGATACCCTGTGTTTCCTATGCTCTCTCCTCTGCCTCTTCTTTTCTTTTTGGTCCCACGGCCTCTGATAGGAAAAGGGGTAGATGCATCACTGAACTCACTATCTGAGGAGGACTCTTCTGTAAAATTGTTGAATTGTCAACCTCTCCTCACACTTCTGAAAGGTACAAAATCTGGGTTGCGCCATCTATACACCTTGTTATTCTGATAATCTGATAGGTCCCTTTAGAATTTTTTTATATTTTTTACTCTCTAAGTTATTTTTAAAATTTGATAGTTAACCCTCTTAGTTTGCATGTTATTAAATTCCACTTCTGTTTTTTGTTCCCTCAATGCCCGATACAGCAGCATCTATTTCTTGCTGCATTTTAGGTAGGTCTTTTCTGAATATATTCAATTGTAAGTTTAATAATATCGTATGAGCATTTATTCAGAATGCCCTCAAACTTATCGCAATATTCTGCATTATCCCTGAACAGTGTAGGGTGTAGATGGCTTCTCAAACACTGTGGGAAATTTTTCTGTCTAAAGTATTCTGCCAAAGTGACAGAGTGTAAATCATATACAATTTTCTGCTTGCTCATTTGTTCTAAGGTTAATGGTTTCCTTATATCCTGGAGCGTCTGGAGCACTGTATAGCAGCAGTTTTGCAAGAATGTTATCAATTTGCAAGAGCACTAGATGACATCACTATTTCCTGCCATTTAGTGCTCCAGATACCTAACTAGGCATCTCTTCAACAAAGAATATCATTAGAATGAAGCAAATTTCATAATTGCATTAAATTGGAAACTTTTTTTAAATGGTATGCTCTGTCTGAATCACAAAATAACATTTTTGGGTTTCATATCCCTTTAATACTCTCTCTGTCTCTCTAAAAAAATATACCTTACAGTCAATCTAGTATGTATGTTTTGTTGTATTTTTTTTTCTAATTGGTCTAATATGTAGTATCTTTTAGAGTTCAATTACCTTTGCTTTTAAGACAATAAAAAAGCAGAGCTCTTAAAAATATTTATTTTTAATATCACCAGTTCCTTGATAAAATCTGTAAAGTGTTCTTCTTCAGTTTAGCAATAAGAATATAGAATACTGGAATTGTATTTGCAATTGTGTTATGCCATCCTTAACAGGTGGAATATGTTGCTAGTCTCTGCAATTTAAATTTGCATTAAAGTCCCACGTTAATTATGCAACACACATGGACTTATTTAATCAATAGAACTTTGAAATTTCATTAAAGAGGGCACATTAGTAAGTCTGGTCGTATTTACTAAATCACTCAGTGCTTTGTAATTAGATTCCACATTTGAAGCCTGCATCACAGAATGGGTTTTACCGGTGAATTGATGTTCGTGAAGAGCAGAACCTAACAGGCACAGAAAATCAATACTGTACACCATCAAAAATTGCAATTAATGATAAAAATAGCAAATGGCTATTAGCTACAAATTAGTATAAATTACCAATTAATCTATGGCTTGGAAGCCAGAAATTTACAGAGAGGTTACTTCTTCATGGCGTATAATTGCAGAGCGTATGGACTGCAGATGTACTGAAATCTTGTGGGTAGTTATAATGCTTTTTACATCTATCCTTGTTGTTGGGATAATAGTGGCCAGGGATTCTAGCAGGTCTATCAAATAAGACGACAAATGCACAGCGGCTAATTATGTGCCATTTTGAGATAAGTGGATGATAACTAGCACTTTGCTAGCAAGCCAATAGGTAAGACCTATGCACAAATACATTTATGCTGTCATTCTGCATTTCGTTAGTGACAAAACCAGATTAAATTCTTTAGATAAACTAATATTATGCTAACAATTGTTTTTTAAGCCTTTGTTTGTGTTTTTATGCACCTCTATTTATTATTGTATCACCCCAAACCTCTAACAGCTCCCCAAGATGTACTATGCAGTGCCTTTTTTTACATTTGCAGTGCAAAGCAAGGAAATCTGTAAAGAGCAAAGAAGAGGGATTATTACTATTTTTTAAGTAGGAATACATTTTAGAAGATGAGGTCACCCACTCGTGCGCCCGCACTCACATAAGCACATATGCACATAAACACACATGCAAAAACACATAACTCATATAAACACACTCACATGAACACACATCCACCCACGCTCACATAAGCACACTTACACACACACATAAACATACACATAAACACATACACATACACATAAATACACATGCACAGCTTTACATAAACACACATGCATACACGCTCACATAATCACACTTACACACACACACAAAATAAACATACACATAAACACATACACACACATAAATACACATGCACACCTTTACATAAACACACATGCATACACGCTCAAATAATCACACTTACACACACACAAAAATAAACATACACATAAACACATACACAAACATAAATACACATGCACACCTTTACAAAAAACACACATGCATACACACACATAAATATACAAGCACATACCCACATAATAACATATAAGCACACTCTTATATTAACACATGTGCACACACACTCTCTTAAACAAATAGGCACACACTATCAAATACGCATGTGCACATTTTCGTACAACACACTCTCATTAACACATGTACATATTATCACATAAACACTCATGCACAAATACTCTAATAAACAAGCATGTACAGTACATACTCTTAGATACACACACATACATAAAAACATGTGCACACACATGCACACTTGGACTAGATTAAAAGTGGCAAGCTAAAGTTAGAGCGGGTCAAGATAAGCCATATCGCAACTACGCTAACTTGCACACGCGTTACAAGAATTTACAACAGAATAAGCGCTTGTCGGATTAGCGTGACTGAAGGTCTAGCATAAACTGTAAGAGTTTAATAAAATGTGCACCAAACAGAACATAAATACATTAAAATAAAGTGGTACACTCATATATAAAGTTTATAATACAAATATTTATAAAATTATTTTATAAGGGCTAAAAGGTATATGGTATATAGCAAGGTGTTTGACTGGAAAGGGATATATATATATATATATATATATATATATATATATATATATATATATATATATATATATATAAAAATTTATATATATTATATATATGTCTAAATATGTGTATGGCTGTGTACATACATATATATATATATATATATATATATATATATATATATATATATATATATATATATATATATATATATATACATATGTGTATATATATATATATATATATATATATGTCAAAGAAATTAGGCAGACACTCAGGAATCAATTTGAATCAAAATTTCTTTACTATAGGCAGCAGCACATACATGTATATATACAAAACACGGAAGGGGACTGCACTCTCAAGCATAACCCTGCAACATGCTCAGCCCTGGATGCTCACAGGCACTCACAGGAAGCTGTGCTGTCCCCAGAGTCACAGGCAGTTAACCCCAGACAGGTCTGGGTACAAGAACCATAGGGAAAATTACAAAACAAATTAATACAACACACAGAGAAAGTCCAGCAGTCACCTACAAGCTCTCAGCTAAGATTTAAAAGCAAAAATGGATAGGTTAGTTACCGCATTTGGCCAAATGGGACAAGCCCAGGTACCACATCAAGGTCCTTTCCAATACCTGGGACCCTAAAACAGCCACACAATGCAAGCTCTCAAATCCAAACAAACTGTACCAAGGGAAGGGTGCACAGGCTTATGTAATCACCCTAGACATAAATAAAACACGGAAGGGGACTGCACTCTCACACCGGACCGGGTACACATCCCATAACCCTGCAACATGCTCAGGCCTGGGTGCTCAAGGGCACTCACAGGAAGCTGTGCTGTCCCCAGAGTCACAGGCAGTTAACCCCAGACAGGTCTGGGTGCAAGAACCATAGGGAAAATAAATTAATACAACACACAGAGAAAGTCCAGCACTCACTTACAAGCTCTCAGCTAAGATTTAAAAGAAAAAATGGAAAGGTTAGTTACCGCATTTGGCCAAATGGGACAAGCCCAGGTACCACATCAAGGTCCTTTCCAATACCTGGAACCCTAAAACAGCCACACAATGCAAACTCTCAAATCCAAACAAACTGGGAACAAGGGAAGGGTGCATAGGCTTATGTAATCACCCTAGACATATACAAAACACGGAAAGGGACTGCACTCTCATACCTGACCGGGTACACATCCCATGACCCTGCAACATGCTCAGCCCTGGGTGTTCACGGGCACTCACAGGAAGCTGTGCTGTCCCCAGAGTCACAGGCAGTTAACCCCAGACAGGCCTGGGTGCAAGAACCATAGGGAAAAGTTTGTTTGGATTTGAGAGCTTGCATTGTGTGGCTGTTTTAGGGTCCAAGGTATTGGAAAGGACCTTGATGTGGTACCTGGGCTTGTCCCATTTGGCCAAATGCGGTAACTAACCTTTCCATTTTTGCTTTTAAATCTTAGCTGAGAGCTTGTAAGTGAGTGCTGGACTTTCTCTGTGTGTTGTATTAATTTGTTTTGTAATTTTCCCTATGATTCTTGCACCCAGACCTGTCTGGGGTTAACTGCCTCTGACTCTGGGGACAGCACAGCTTCCTGTGAGTGCCCGTGAGCACCCAGGGCTGAGCATGTTGCAGGGTCATTGAATGTGTACCCGGTCCGGTATGAGAGTGCAGTCCCCTTCCATGTTTTGTATATGTCTAGGGTGATTACATAAGCCTGTGCACCCTTCCCTTGTTCCCAGTTTGTTTGGATTTGAGAGCTTGCATTGTGTGGCTGTTTTAGTGTCCCAGGTATTGGAAAGGACTTTGATGTGGTACCTGGGCTTGTCCCATTTGGCTAAATATGGTAACTAACCTTTCCATTTTTTCTTTTAAATCTTAGCTGAGAGCTTGTAAGTGAGTGCTGGACTTTCTCTGTGTGTTGTATTAATTTGTTTTGTAATTTTCCCTATCGTTCTTGCACCCAGATCTGTCTGGGGTTAACTGCCTGTGACTCTGGGGACAGCACAGCTTCCTGTGAGTGCCTGTGGGCACCCAGGGCTGAGCATTTTGCAGGGTCATGGGATGTGTGTACCCGGTCTGGTATGAGAGTGCAGTCCCCTTCTGTGTTTTGTATATGTCTAGGGTGATTACATAAGCCTGTGCACCCTTCCCTTGTTCCCAGATTGTTTGGATTTGAGAGCTTGCATTGTGTGGCTGTTTTAGGGTCCCAGGTATTGCAAAGGATCTTAATGTGGTACCTGGGCTTGTCCCATTTGGCCAAATGTGGTAACTAACCTTTCCATTTTTGCTTTTAAATCTTAGCTGAGAGCTTGTAAGTGAGTGCTGGACTTTTTTTCTGTGTGTTGTATTAATTTTTTTGTAATTTTCCCTATTGTTCTTGCACACAGACCTGTCTGGGGTTAACTGCCTGTGACTCTGGGAACAGCACAGCTTCCTGTGAGTGCCCGTGAGCATCCAGGGCTGAGCATGTTGCATGCTCATGGGATGTGTACCCGGTCCGGGATGAGAGTGCAGTCCCTTTCCGTGTTTTGTATATGTCTAGGGTGATTACATAAGCCTGTGCACCCTTCCCTTGTTCCCAGATTGTTTGGATTTGAGAGCTTGCATTGTGTGGCTGTTTTAGGGTCCCAGGTATTGGGAAGGACGTTGATGTGGTACCTGGGCTTGTCCCATTTGGGCAAATACGGTAACTAACCGTTCCATTTTTGCTTTTAAATCTTAGCTGAGAGCTTGTAAGTGAGTGCTGGACTTTCTATGCGTGTTTTTATATATATATATATATATATATATATATATATATATATATATATCACACAGAGAAAACCCTGCACTCACTAGCAAGCTCTAAGCTAAGATTAAAAGCAAAAATGGACAAGCCATTTGGCCGGATGACGTGGGCTTGTCCCATTTGGCCAGATGCGGTAACTAACCTTTCCATTTTTGCTTTTAATCTTAGCTGAGAGCTTGCTAGTGAGTGCAGGGTTTTCTCTGTGTGTTGTATTCATTGTTTTGTAATTTCCCCTATGGTTCTTGCACCCAGACCTGAATTTGAACACTGCTGATTTGCATTCTCAATTCCTTGAATATCTTTTTGTATCCCTTTCCTGTTTTATACAGATCAAATCCCTTTTTTCCACAGATCTTTTGACAATTCTTTTTTTTTCCCCACGAGTCAGAATCCAGAAACATCAGTGCAGCACTGGATGAAAGATGCAAGGGCCTGTCAGGAGTCCAGAAACTCATTGACCTTTTATACACACACACTTATTACAAGCAAACAGATCACAGGTGAGGATGGTTACCTTTAATAGCCATTCAAACCCCTTTGTGTCAACTTGTGTGCATGTTATCAGGCCAAAATCACCAGGGTATGTAAACTTTTGATCAGGGTCATGTATATATCACACAGAGAAAACCCTGCACTCACTAGCAAGCTCTCAGCTAAGATTAAAAGCAAAAATGGAAAGGTTAGTTACCGCATCTGGCCAAATGGGACAAGCCCAGGTACCTGGGCTTGTCCCATTTGGCCGGATGACCTGGGCTTGTCCCATTTGGCCAGATGCGGTAACTAACCTTTCCATTTTTGCTTTTAATCTTAGCTGAGAGCTTGCTAGTGAGTGAAGGGTTTTCTCTGTGTGTTGTATTCATTTGTTTTGTAATTTCCCCTATGGTTCTTGCACCCAGACCTGAATTTGAACACTGCTGATTTGCATTCTCAATTCCTTGGATATCTTTTTATATCCCTTTCCTGTTTTATACAGATCAAATACCTTTTTTCCACAGATCCTTTGACAATTCTTTTTCTTTCCCCATGAGTCAGAATCCAGAAACGTCAGTACAGCACTGGATGAAAGATGCAAGGGTCTGTCAGGAGTCCAGAAACTCATTGACCTTTTATACACACACACTTATTACAAGCAAACAGATCACAGGTGAGAATGGTTACCTTTAATAGCCATTCAAACCCCTTTGTGTCAACTTGTGTGCATGTTATCAGGCCAAAATCACCAGGGTATGTAAACTTTTGATCAGGGTCATTTGGGTAGTTTCTGTTGTCATTATGATTTAAAAAGAGTAAACACACACAGTTGATTGATAATAAATGGCTTCAGTCAAACACTAACCATGAGTGAAAGAAAAGTTTTTGTGTTATCATTCATATTCTCTGAAAAATGGCCAAGAAATCATAAATTCTGACAGGGTATGTAAACTTATGAGCACAACTGTATATATACTGTATATGCACCTACATATGTATATATATATATATATATATATATATATATATATATATATATATATATATATATATATGTGTGTGTGTTTGTATTTCTGTGTTTATATATGTATATGCATACATATATATATATATACATATAAACACATACAGGTATATGAAAATGTGTATACATATATGCACTTATATATACATTTTGGAGCTCTTTCCAGTCAAATTCCTAAAAGTAAAAAATCACTTTTAATCAATTTTAATATTTAATAACGTGTTTAATGTGTTTTTTTTTTTACTATAATTTCTTTACATTCCTGAGCTCTTCACTTAAAAGAAAATGTTCTTTGTATTTTTAAATAGATCTTTCTATCTATATTATAATTACGTCGCCATCGGCAGTTGCACATGCTCCTCAAAGAAATTTTGGCAGTGTGACGCAGCCAAAAGAATCTTGGCTGCGTGCGCAGCCAAAAGAATTCACCTGGATGCAGCTTTGCTGCATCCATGTGGATTCCGAAAATGGCAGGGTAGTGAAAGAATCCACCAAAGATGGATTCTTTCACCACCCTGCCATTTTCGGAATCCACCGGGATTCAGAGAAGGCAAACGGAGCATTAAAAAAAAAAAAACTAACCATCCTGCAATAAGTATTAAGAAAAAAAACTAACCACCCGCAATAAGTATTTTTAAAAATACCTAACCGCCCGCACGATGTATTGAGAAAAAAAAAAAAAAAAAAAAAATTATTAACCCCTAAATACGCAAAACCCAACATCGCAGACTACCTAATACATCTATTAACCTGGTGAACAGCCAATAGGATTTCAGTTGCTCTCATCCTATTGGCTGTTCACCAGCCAATAAGATTTCACTTGCTCGCATCCTATTGGCTGATGTGAAAATGTAAGGAATGCAAGATACCCCAATAAATATGGGGTACCTTGCATTTAATCTTCAGTGTGCAGTGGACAATCGCATAAAGAGGAGCCTCCACGCCGCAGAGGAGCGCCGCCACCGGGGACCACTGCTGCCGAGGATCTCTGCCGCAGAGGATCGCCACATCTGGGAACACCGCTCCACATCTCTGCTCCGCGCCACCTTCGCTGTGGATGAAGATGATGGACCCACCTGGAAGAAGACCTTCTCCGCCGGACTTCAGGAACCGTGAGTACCTATTTGGGGGCCTTAGTATCAGGTTTTTTTTAAATTTTGGGGGATTTTAATTTTTTTAATTAGGGGTTTTTGGGCAATTAAAAAAAAAAAAACTAAAAGGGCAGTAAAAAAGAACTGAATGCCCTTTTATAGGCAATGCCAATGGCAATGGGTAGTTTAGGTTTATTAGTGTTAGATTTTTTTTATTTATTTTGGGGGGTTTAGTGGGTGGGGGGTTTTAATGTTAGAGGGGGGATTAGTAATTTTTTAGGTAAAAGAGCTATTTAACTTAGGGCAATGCCCAACAAAAGGCCCTTTTAAGGGCTATTGGTAGTTTAGATTAGATTAGGGGTTTTATTTTGGGGTGGCTTTTTTTTTTTAAAAAAAGGGGGTATTAGATTAGGAATATTTATTTTTTGTTTTGGATAATGAAGTTTGTTTTTTTCAGTAATCTTAGCTTTTTTTTATTTTTTTGTAATTTTAGTTATTGGAAAGGGGGATAGAGGGAAAAGGGGATAGGGAGAGGGGGAAAGGGGGATAGATGCAGGGGGATGGGGACAGGGGGATAGGGACAGGGGGACAGGGGATAGGGAATAAGGGAAAGGGGGATAGGGACAGGGGGGGCAGGGGGATAGGGACAGGGACAGAGGAATAGGGGATAGATGAATAGAGGGATAGGGATGGATATGTATATTTCTTTCATTTAACATTTTGTCCCATGTACACAGGCTTTACCACTAGTATATTATAAAGCTGTATATGTATCTATACCTATATATTCATAAAGATATTTATAGGTATATATATATATATATATTTTACAA